>NW_024039656.1:0-232433 GCF_016077235.1 Cyprinodon tularosa
TTTGAATAAATAGAAAAAAACAAAACACCAGTTAGATATGAAATATAGGTAATCAATTCATGAATAGTTTTACTTTGAAATAATAATAATAATAATAATAAAATAATAAAATTAAATTATTTAAAAGTAGGTTAAGCCATATCAGAGCCAAGACATCACGAACATCGGTATCCACACAGTCTGACAACGATATGGTTGCCATGTCTTCACTGCCGCCGAAAAGCACATGGATGATTGCTGAACTTAAGCCAGTCAAACATGGTCCCCCATTCAAGAAAGAATGACCAATCATCCTTCCAGCAATTGCAAAAATGTCACTCTCCAGCAGCTCCTTAATTGTAGAGGGAATAAGGTGGTCACTCTCTCCGTCAAATAGAAGTATTCTCCCTTTAAAGGAAAAACTGTAGAATAGCAAACAGACATTTTACTTTATCCAAGGAAAATATAGTGTGGGGTACCTTTTTTTTCATCAAGCAGGAAGCCGTGCTGCACAGCTCCCATCACAGTGGCCAGCACATGCCTTGTAACGCCATCACCAATAGCAGAGTCACCTATTACAGTACAAAAATGTGATTTTATCAACAGATACGCTACAATAGTTTTGTAAAAAAAAATGCACAGTAACCTACACATGTAAAACTTTCAAAAAGTTTCACATTTTGTAATTTAAGGAATAATGTATTTATTCACCTATCAATCTGCATGTTAAGGGTCTTGCCCAATCCACCCTGGGCCGCTTGTACAGTGAGATTATGGATTTATGCCTCTCTTCTTCAGAGTCCTTAAGATTGAGGGTGAATGTGAGGGGCTCAAGGTCTTTTTTGCCATCAAGAGCCATCTGTGTGAAAAGCTTGGCTGCTTTTTGTGGGTCAAGCTGTGTAAACCAAGCTTAAAAAAATGGACAAATGAATTACATAATGCTAACTGAATAATTATGTTTTACATATACATTCAATGTCCCTGCCGAATTAAAGACATATTTAAATCTTTGATGATTGTATTTCAAAGCAGAAGGTTTGTAGTGTTATTTGTTGAACAACATTACTAAAATGCAGCATGAGGGATCCCAAACGTACAGCAATATACTACTGCAATTGTAGGTAAAGTACTCTGTAACAAAAAACTTACAATCAGTAGTGACCTCTGTAGGTGGGAGTCCAGGAACAGGTGCAATCGATGTTGCTACTGATAAAGAATGAAAAATGACAACTTAACCAAGCAGAAAAAAACAACATCAAAGAGGAATTTGAACGCTTCAAAAGAACAAAAAAATTCCATAGTTCGACTAAGCAGAGAAACAATACCCTCATTCACATCTATTCCTGGATCATGTGTAGTTGATGTTGAGGTAGAGGCACTGGCTGTCCCTGACCCTCTTTCCCTTTCACTGTTTTGGGCCCTGTCACCCTGTAACTCACTAAAGAGGAATCATTATATTGTCAGTAAGTCATTAATAGTCATACAACACACATGGCCATATAGCCATGAACAGCTGACACTTGTTTGATAACCAAAGTAGACATAAATGCCCCTGTCCTATTTCTTCTGTATTGAACAGTTACATTTTCAGGTTTTGTTACAATTATGTTTTACTCGTTCAAATAGTTGACTCAATAAACATTTATCTTGCTATAAAATGAACTTGAGGAAATGGAACAAATAATATAAATACAGAAAGCTGCATTTGAAAGGCTTACATGTGAAAAAAATCACATCCTTTTCTTTCAGATTCTAGTAACCCACCTGGCAGAAGCCATTGGCAGGTTAAGCCATGTAATCATTTTATGAAAAACACTTTGTTGTTTGTGCAGTATCATGTTCAGTCGATTAAATGTTCAATTAAAAAACAAGTTACAATGTTTTGGAAAAAATGATCTTACATTGATCAGCAGATACTGCTGCATGCATCCTCACTAGAACTATAGAAAGTAGATCAGACAGCTGATCCAGATGCTGCTGCATGCGTCCTCACTAGAACTATAGAAAGTAGATCAGACAGCTGATCCAGATACTGCTGCCTGCATCCTCACTAGAACTATAAAAAGTAGATCAGACAGCTGATCCAGATACTGCTGCATGCATCCTCACTAGAACTATAGAAAGTAGATCAGACAGCTGATCCAGACGCTGATGTCTGCGTCCTCACTAGAACTATAGAAAGTAGATCAGACAGCTGATCCAGACGCTGCTGCCTGTGTCCTCACTAGAACTATAGAAAGTAGATCAGACAGCTGATCCAGATGCTGCTGCATGCATCCTCACTAGAACTATAGAAAGTAGATCAGACAGCTGATCCAGATACTGCTGCCTGCATCCTCACTAGAACTATAAAAAGTAGATCAGACAGCTGATCCAGATACTGCTGCATGCATCCTCACTAGAACTATAGAAAGTAGATCAGACAGCTGATCCAGACGCTGATGTCTGCGTCCTCACTAGAACTATAGAAAGTAGATCAGACAGCTGATCCAGACGCTGCTGCCTGTGTCCTCACTAGAACTATAGAAAGTAGATCAGACAGCTGATCCAGATGCTGCTGCATGCGTCCTCACTAGAACTATAGAAAGTAGATCAGACAGCTGATCCAGATACTGCTGCCTGCGTCCTCACTAGAACTATAGAAAGTAGATCAGACAGCTGATCCAGATGCTGCTGCCTGCGTCCTCACTAGAACTATAGAAAGTAGATCAGACAGCTGATCCAGATGCTGCTGCTTGCGTCCTCACTAGAACTATAGAAAGTAGATCAGACAGCTGATCCAGACGCTGCTGCCTGCGTCCTCACTAGAACTATAGAAAGTAGATCAGACAGCTGATCCAGACGCCGCTGCCTGCGTCCTCACTAGAACTATAGAAAGTAGATCAGACAGCTGATCCAGATACTGCTGCCTGCATCCTCACTAGAACTATAGAAAGTAGATCAGACAGCTGATCCAGATACTGCTGCCTGCATCCTCACTAGAACTATAGAAAGTAGATCAGACAGCTGATCCAGATGCTGCTGCTTGCGTCCTCACTAGAACTATAGAAAGTAGATCAGACAGCTGATCCAGATACTGCTGCCTTCATCCTCACTAGAACTATAGAAAGTAGATCAGACAGCTGATCCAGATGCTGCTGCTTGCGTCCTCACTAGAACTATAGAAAGTAGATCAGACAGCTGATCCAGATACTGCTGCCTTCATCCTCACTAGAACTATAGAAAGTAGATCAGACAGCTGATCCAGATGCTGCTGCCTGCGTCCTCACTAGAACTATAGAAAGTAGATCAGACAGCTGATCCAGATGCTGCTGCTTGCGTCCTCACTAGAACTATAGAAAGTAGATCAGACAGCTGATCCAGACGCTGCTGCATGCGTCCTCACTAGAACTATAGAAAGTAGATCAGACAGCTGATCCAGACGCTGCTGCATGCATCCTCACTAGAACTATAGAAAGTAGATCAGACAGCTGATCCAGACGCTGCTGCCTGCGTCCTCACTAGAACTATAGAAAGTAGATCAGACAGCTGATCCGGATGCTGCTGCCTGCGTCCTCACTAGAACTATAGAAAGTAGATCAGACAGCTGATCGAGATGCTGCTGCATGCGTCCTCACTAGAACTATAGACAGTAGATCAGACAGCTGATCCAGACGCTGCTGCCTGTGTCCTCACTAGAACTATAGAAAGTAGATCAGACAGCTGATCCAGATGCTGCTGCCTGCGTCCTCACTAGAACTATAGAAAGTAGATCAGACAGCTGATCCAGATGCTGCTGCCTGCGTCCTCACTAGAACTATAGAAAGTAGATCAGACAGCTGATCCAGACGCTGCTGCCTGCGTCCTCACTAGACCTATTGAAAGTAGATCAGACAGCTGATCCAGACACCGCTGCCTGCGTCCTCACTAGAACTATAGAAAGTAGATCAGACAGCTGATCCAGACGCTGCTGCCTGCGTCCTCATTAGAACTA
The DNA here is from genome assembly GCF_016077235.1 of Cyprinodon tularosa. NCBI lineage: Eukaryota > Metazoa > Chordata > Actinopteri > Cyprinodontiformes > Cyprinodontidae > Cyprinodon > Cyprinodon tularosa. The sequence continues at coordinate 3,953 of NW_024039656.1, forward strand.
TAGAAAGTAGATCAGACAGCTGATCCAGATGTTGCTGCCTGCGTCCTCACTAGAACTATAGAAAGTAGATCAGACAGCTGATCCAGACGCTGCTGCCTGCGTCCTCACTAGAAGTATAGAAAGTAGATCAGGCGGCTGATCCAGATGCTGCTGCCTGCGTCCTCACTAGAACTATAGAAAGTAGATCAGACGGCTGATCCAGACGCTGCTGCCTACGTCCTCACTAGAACTATAGAAAGTAGATCAGGCGGCTGATCCAGACGCTGCTGCCTGCGTCCTCACTAGAACTATAGAAAGTAGATCAGACAGCTGATCCAGATGCTGCTGCCTGCGTCCTCACTAGAACTATAGAAAGTAGATCAGACAGCTGATCCAGATGCTGCTGCCTGCGTCCTCACTAGAACTATAGAAAGTAGATCAGACAGCTGATCCAGACGCTGCTGCCTGCGTCCTCACTAGAACTATAGAAAGTAGATCAGACAGCTGATCCAGACGCTGCTGCCTGCGTCCTCACTAGAACTATAGAAAGTAGATCAGACAGCTGATCCAGACGCTGCTGCCTGCGTCCTCACTAGAACTATAGAAAGTAGATCAGACAGCTGATCCAGATGCTGCTGCCTGCGTCCTCACTAGAACTATAGAAAGTAGATCAGACAGCTGATCCAGACGCTGCTGCCTGTGTCCTCACTAGAACTATAGAAAGTAGATCAGACAGCTGATCCAGATGCTGCTGCCTGCGTCCTCACTAGAACTATAGAAAGTAGATCAGACGGCTGATCCAGACGCTGCTGCCTGCGTCCTCACTAGAACTATAGAAAGTAGATCAGACAGCTGATCCAGATGCTGCTGCCTGCGTCCTCACTAGAACTATAGAAAGTAGATCAGACAGCTGATCCAGATGTTGCTGCCTGCGTCCTCACTAGAACTATAGAAAGTAGATCAGACAGCTGATCCAGACGCCGCTGCCTGTGTCCTCACTAGAACTATAGAAAGTAGATCAGACATCTGATCCAGACGCTGCTGCCTGCGTCCTCACTAGAACTATAGAAAGTAGATCAGACATCTGATCCAGACGCTGCTGCCTGCGTCCTCACTAGAACTATAGAAAGTAGATCAGACGGCTGATCCAGATGCTGCTGCCTGCGTCCTCACTAGAACTATAGAAAGTAGATCAGACAGCTGATCCTGATGTTGCTGCGTGCGTCCTCACTAGAACTATAGAAAGTAGATCAGACAGCTGATCCAGACGCTGCTGCCTGCGTCCTCACTAGAACTATAGAAAGTAGATCAGACAGCTGATCCAGATACTGCTGCCTCCGTCCTCACTAGAACTATAGAAAGTAGATCAGACAGCTGATCCTGATGCTGCTGCCTGCGTCCTCATTAGAACTATAGAAAGTAGATCAGACAGCTGATCCAGATACTGCTGCCTGCGTCTTCATTAGAACTATAGAAAGTAGATCAGACAGCTGATCCAGATACTGCTGCCTGCGTCCTCATTAGAACTATAGAAAGTAGATCAGACAGCTGATCCAGATACTGCTGCCTGCGTCTTCATTAGAACTATAGAAAGTAGATTAGACGGCTGATCCAGTTACTGCTGCCTGCGTCCTCATTAGAACTATAGAAAGTAGATCAGACAGCTGATCCAGATACTGCTGCCTGCGTCCTCATTAGAACTATAGAAAGTAGATCAGACAGCTGATCCAGATACTGCTGCCTGCGTCCTCATTAGAACTATAGAAAGTAGATCAGACAGCTGATCTAGATACTGCTGCCTGCGTCTTCATTAGAACTATAGAAAGTAGATCAGACAGCTGATCCAGGCGCTGCTGCCTGCGTCCTCACTAGAACTATAGAAAGTAGATCAGACAGCTGATCCAGACGCTGCTGCCTGCGTCCTCACTAGAACTATAGAAAGTAGATCAGACAGCTGATCCAGATGCTGCTGCCTGCGTCCTCACTAGAACTATAGAAAGTAGATCAGATGGCTGAATCAGATGCTGCTGCCTGCGTCCTCACTAGAACTATAGAAAGTAGATCAGACAGCTGATCCAGATGCTGCTACCTGCGTCCTCACTAGAATTATAGAAAGTAGATCAGATGGCTGATCCAGATGCTGCTGCCTGCGTCCTCACTAGAACTATAGAAAGTAGATCAGATGGCTGATCCAGATGCTGCTGCCTGCGTCCTCACTAGAACTATAGAAAGTAGATCAGACAGCTGATCCAGACGCCGCTGCCTGTGTCCTCACTAGAACTATAGAAAGTAGATCAGACATCTGATCCAGACGCTGCTGCCTGCGTCCTCACTAGAACTATAGAAAGTAGATCAGACAGCTGATCCAGATGCTGCTGCCTGCGTCCTCACTAGAACTATAGAAAGTAGATCAGACAGCTGATCCAGATGCTGCTGCCTGCGTCCTCACTAGAACTATAGAAAGTAGATCAGACAGCTGATCCAGACGCTGCTGCCTGCGTCCTCACTAGAACTATAGAAAGTAGATCAGACATCTGATCCAGACGCTGCTGCCTGCGTCCTCACTAGAACTATAGAAAGTAGATCAGACAGCTGATCCAGATACTGCTGCCTGCGTCTTCATTAGAACTATAGAAAGTAGATCAGACAGCTGATCCAGACGCTGCTGCCTGCGTCCTCACTAGAACTATAGAAAGTAGATCAGACATCTGATCCAGACGCTGCTGCCTGCGTCCTCACTAGAACTATAGAAAGTAGATCAGACAGCTGATCCAGACGCTGCTGCCTGCGTCCTCACTAGAACTATAGAAAGTAGATCAGACAGCTGATCCAGATACTGCTGCCTCCGTCCTCACTAGAACTATAGAAAGTAGATCAGACAGCTGATCCTGATGCTGCTGCGTGCGTCCTCACTAGAACTATAGAAAGTAGATCAGACAGCTGATCCAGATACTGCTGCCTGCGTCTTCATTAGAACTATAGAAAGTAGATCAGACAGCTGATCCAGATACTGCTGCCTGCGTCTTCATTAGAACTATAGAAAGTAGATCAGACGGCTGATCCTGATGCTGCTGCGTGCGTCCTCACTAGAACTATAGAAAGTAGATCAGACAGCTGATCCAGATACTGCTGCCTGCGTCTTCATTAGAACTATAGAAAGTAGATCAGACAGCTGATCCAGATGCTGCTGCCTGCGTCCTCACTAGAACTATAGAAAGTAGATCAGACGGCTGATCCAGATGCTGCTGCCTGCGTCCTCACTAGAACTATAGAAAGTAGATCAGACAGCTGATCCAGACGCTGCTGCCTGCGTCCTCACTAGAACTATAGAAAGTAGATCAGACGGCTGATCCAGATGCTGCTGCCTGCGTCCTCACTAGAACTATAGAAAGTAGATCAGACAGCTGATCCAGACGCCGCTGCCTGTGTCCTCACTAGAACTATAGAAAGTAGATCAGACAGCTGATCCAGATGCTGCTGCCTGCGTCCTCACTAGAACTATAGAAAGTAGATCAGACAGCTGATCCAGATGCTGCTGCCTGCGTCCTCACTAGAACTATAGAAAGTAGATCAGACAGCTGATCCAGATGCTGCTGCCTGCGTCCTCACTAGAACTATAGAAAGTAGATCAGACAGCTGATCCAGACGCTGCTGCCTGCGTCCTCACTAGAACTATAGAAAGTAGATCAGACGGCTGATCCAGATGCTGCTGCCTGCGTCCTCACTAGAACTATAGAAAGTAGATCAGACAGCTGATCCAGACGCCGCTGCCTGTGTCCTCACTAGAACTATAGAAAGTAGATCAGACATCTGATCCAGACGCTGCTGCCTGCGTCCTCACTAGAACTATAGAAAGTAGATCAGACAGCTGATCCAGATGCTGCTGCCTGTGTTCTCACTAGAACTATAGAAAGTAGATCAGACATCTGATCCAGACGCTGCTGCCTGCGTCCTCACTAGAACTATAGAAAGTAGATCAGACAGCTGATCCAGACGCCGCTGCCTGTGTCCTCACTAGAACTATAGAAAGTAGATCAGACGGCTGATGCAGATGCTGCTGCCTGCGTCCTCACTAGAACTATAGAAAGTAGATCAGACAGCTGATCCAGACGCTGCTGCCTGCGTCCTCATTAGAACTATAGAAAGTAGATCAGACAGCTGATCCAGATTCTGCTGCCTGCGTCCTCACTAGAACTATAGAAAGTAGATCAGACAGCTGATCCAGATTCTGCTGCCTGGGTCCTCACTAGAACTATAGAAAGTAGATCAGACGGCTGATCCAGATGCTGCTGCCTGCGTCCTCATTAGAACTATAGAAAGTAGATCAGACAGCTGATCCAGATTCTGCTGCCTGCGTCCTCACTAGAGCTATAGAAAGTAGATCAGACAGCTGATCCAGATTCTGCTGCCTGGGTCCTCACTAGAACTATAGAAAGTAGATCAGACGGCTGATCCAGATGCTGCTGCCTGCGTCCTCATTAGAACTATAGAAAGTAGATCAGACAGCTGATCCAGATTCTGCTGCCTGCGTCCTCACTAGAACTATAGAAAGTAGATCAGACGGCTGATCCAGATGCTGCTGCCTGCGTCCTCACTAGAACTATAGAAAGTAGATCAGACAGCTGAGAACCAAGTCTGTAAAGAAACTGAAATAAATAACAAGGCAGAGTAAAACTAAGAGTTCACTCTTCAAATAATTTAAATCTAAATAATTATTTTTTCCTAATTGAATAATTGAGACACTGCCAACGTAACAAGACCATTAGATTTGAAATAAGAATAAACAACTGCATTGTCTTATTACAAGTGCATATTATCTAATATCTTATTTTAAAAGTAAGAGTAAAAATACTCATCCTATTGGAAAACCATCTTATTAACATACTAAAATTCAGGGTAAATATAACTGATTGAAGAAATTTGTACTTATTTCTAGGTCATTTTTGCAGCGTAAAATTGATATTTATCATGACAGACAAAGAATAGCATAAGAAAAAACATAACTGAGAATCCAAAATGAAAACCTTAACAGAGCTATTAGTCCAGAATAAAACTGGGTTTCTCAGAGAACAGACTTGATAATTATTCTGTCAGTCTAGAAATCAGTGAATGGCTTTGCTCTAACATTACATTAACATTACAGACAGGTTGGCAGTGGATCTACTAGATCAGAACCACTCTATTTCATCTTTAATAATTCACCAAAATGAATATGTTTCTTGTTTCCATCATGTAAAGCAGTTTGAACTCAGCTGCCGCCGACATGCTTCACGCTGTCCACCCCCCCATACATTGTTTTTTTTCTTATCCAGGCTATGTTTACCCGATCTTGCTTCTGATGAAAGAACCATTTAGACCTATTTCTTCCTCGCAGCACCCTATTAGGGACAGACATCATTTTATGAATATTAAAAAAATAAAAAAAACTCAGAAAGGAGGAGAAAAACAGAATTGGGGAAAAAAACAGGCAGCGGGTGAGAGGCATAATAATGGTATGATTTATCCTTTCTGAACTGCTGCAGTCATACCATAATTAAACATGAAACACTAGATTTATGGTGGCACACTCAGACTCCTCATTAATTTAAAGCCCACACATCCAGAGAGGAGGTCTTCTCTAATCCACGCTTGTGTGTCTTGTTGTCTTTTGTTCCTTCTAATCCTGCCTTCCATTATGGGGCATTCAGATGTATATTACTTCTAGCATTCTCTCATCTCCGACCACAGAGTCTGGGGGTGGGGTAGGCAGGCTAAGTGAAACCCTCAGAGGAGGGAGAGACGGACGGATAATATGTGAAAATCAGAGTGTCAGACTCATTAAGTGAAAGAGGGCTTCTCATTAAGACAAAGCTGTCTTGGTCTAAAGTCCTGCATGATAGCCACCCATTTGTTACCTAATAGCTCCAGCAAAGCTGAAACTTGTGAGATCCATTTCCCCATAACGGCAGGTAGCAGAGATGATGCCTGTCTGAATGCCACAGTGTAATTAACAGTAACCTGAAGAAGGTCTAATTGGCTGCTGTGTTTCCCCTTCCTTCAACCAAGCTGCTTTCCTCTCCACAAAACACGCTCTGCTGCAGACAAACAAACTTGTCTCTGCTTTGATTTGTTTATGTGTTCTATTTGTTACCCTCGCTTCCTTAAACTGTAAATCAGAGGAGTGGCGTAGCAGGGGGAGCTAATAACCTGCCTTGTACATCTGCCTTTATAAATTATGCAACAAGCTTCGCTGCAGCCTTGTTGTCTGTCAGACTGCTTTGAGTCAGTCAGCGCCCTCCTCGCTACTAAAAGTTGGGGAGCTACTTCTCAGAGCAACTGAGAACCTGGAGTGGAGTGAACAGTGGGCGAAAAATGTCAGTAAACATTTTAACTCGTACAAAAAGAGTTGATCCAAAAAGGCAATTAAAAAACTTCCCACTAATGAGCAAATCTGTACTCTGCCTCCACCAATTCATCAAGAGTCCAGATGAATTAGTTTTGGTTTTGGATTCGGAGCCAAAGAGAATAAAGAAAAGAAACCTGCTTGTTCTTGTCACGGTTTGTTTGGAGGTTTTTGTGAGGACCCAAATGCAGAGGCTGAGAGGCAGGGGTGAGTTCTTTGAAGATTTAATGGGATAACACAGGTAGCAAAAACAGGAGTCCAAAAATCCAACTTATAAATGTTAAACAAAAACAGGTACCCAAAAATCCTACATAAATATAAAACACAAACCAGAACCATGGAGACATCAGGGGTAAACCATCGCAAGGAGCCAGGGTGAGACAAATTAAAACGAGGAAGCCAAGTGAAAAGAAAACACAAGGGTGCAACAGAGGACAAAGAAAAACTAAGAAACTTAAATAAATCCAGAACACACCAATAAACATAGAAAACAAGGAAAAACCCGGATAAACTTTGAAACTGAAAACTTAGAGAAAACCAACAGAACCAAAATCGTTGCAGTTCTGTGATATAAGTTGGATTAAAAGATAACGCAGGCTTTATTTTCTATCATTGTAGGTTTTAAATGTGGAAAGCATCAAACTTACAATAGAAAGTAGATTTCCAAAAGCATTTTTTGCCACGGTGAAGATGAAGGAAAGAAATTCAATTCATGTTAAAAAGGAAAAAATGATTTTAGAGGCCTAAAAGATTAACTTAGAGAGCTGATATATATTTGGGGAAGGCTTCAAAGTAACCCATTGTATTTTGTGCATCATTTCAATCTGTATAGATTGACTTTAAATGGCTCAGAGCATCATCTGGTTAAAGTCTGGTGAGGGAGGATGATTTGAACGCATGAGACACTAACCTGGTTAACCTCTTATCATCCACCTCATTTTGGGTAGTCCTCACCTATTTTGCATACCCAAATGGAAAAGCAAATAATTTAGGAACTGTGAACCCAAATTACATGTGCAATAGATTATTTGAAAGCTAACACCCTCTAGTTTCCTAATATATATAATAAATTGGGCGACTAGAACACAGACTAACCTGCATCAGTTCAAACATGACTCAAAGTTTTTGTTTTTTATTCTCGGAAATGATACAGCAGTAATGAAGACATTCTTGAGTATCCTTTATTCTTTATTGTATTATATTTGTTCTACATCATGTCAACCACCAATGCAGACCTCCAGCTTTAACAGTTCCAGAGCTGTGGGGTTTGGAACCTTTGGTGTCAGCTTGGAGCTGCGCACAATGGCTCCACCTGCTGGTAAAAATTTAACTGGCGGAATTTTATGCATTCTGAATTATTACCCCAACTAAAGGTTTTCAGAGGTTAAGAGTGCAGAGAACGAGAACGAGGTTGACACCAGCCGGTCGGCTGACAAGATGCAGTCGTTGCCGGAGAGATTTCCAGACGCTGAAGCCTTGAAGGCCACAGAACTGGCAGGAGGTCAGATCAAAGCAGACAAAGGAAGGTAGGATAATCCAGAGAGCGGAGTCAGGAAGCAGATCCAGGTACAGTCCACAAGAAGCCGGTGTCCAAAGACACCAGGACAGGCAGGCTCAGAGGTCCAAAACAGGTCAGGATCAGCCAATCAGAACACAATCAGTAAAGCTAGAAAACTCTCACACCAAAGGCTCAAGAATAATCTGGCCCTAGTGACTGGTAGCAGGCAGTTTAAATAGAAGCTGGAACAGGTGGATATAATCAGTGAAAATGAAAAACTGGGAGGAGCTTGGCAGGAGAATGAAATGAATAAACAAGCAATTCATCAATGCCAAAATCATGACAGTTAGATAGCAAGACATCCCAGAATGGCTGTATACTACGGTGGCTGGATACTTGAACTTGCTGACTGGAAAGAGTGGCTGCAGAGAAAGTTCAAGACATCTGCCTTTACTATTTCAGCTAAGGGTCACCCACTGGATGAGGCGGACTGGATGAGGCGGCTGAGATTAGGCAGAGAGGAGGTGGCCTGGAAGAGGTGGCTCAGATGCGGTGGTTCAGATGAGGTTGCCTGGATGGGGCAACCCCAACAAAGCTAACCAGACGAGGCGACCCTGGACGAGGCGACCCTGGAGGAGGCGACCCGAATGGGGCCACCGGTCCATTCTCGGGTCTGGGGCTCTCTCAGCCAGTGACTTGCAATGATTACATGCTGCTCCTACCTGACTTCAGTAACACCCTCTCATCTTACCTCTGTTGTTCATTCACACATAACATTTAGAGACATCTCCTCCTCCACCAAGGAGGACCAATGCCACTGAATGAAGGTTAATAAAAAAGAAAACATCGTCATTACTCTAAAGATCCAAATGGGTGTGTACATTGATTAAAAGCTTCTTCTTTTAATTTACTTATATTCTCACGGACTAAAAAAGAAAACATGATAAATGCTGAACAAGACACAGCCCTATTAGCAGGATAGCTAGCAGGTAGATGTTCCACTCTTCAGTCTCCATGAGCATAAAACTGATGCAGTCAGTCCATTAATAGTTTAAAGAATAACAATAATGGTACTATATTACACCCTGACATGAGATGAACTCCGTTGTGCTCAGAGAGGGAAAATTTGAAAAGGACATTTACACATCTTCCACATTGAATTAAAATGTGACATTAGTTTTGAACAGACTCATGTTTCCCTCTGTTCTCTCCTTGGGATAATTTCTAACGTTTTGAAAACCAATAATTCCAGGGTGGATAGAGTGCCCCTCCCAACAGTGATGATAGAAACCGTACAGGTAGATTTGGTTTCCACTTTAAGTGATGTTACACCCTCTAAATATTCTTTCTGACAGATGCTAGACTTCCTCACCAACAGACCTCAGTCAGTCTGGGTCAGACAGAACGCCTCTGATGTCATCACCCTAAGCACAGGCTCCCCTCAGGGCTGCGTCGTGAGCCCCCTGCTGTTCACCCTGATGACACACGACTGCGTCCCCAGGTTCACCACCGATCACTTAGTGAGACGACAATGACCTGGACTACAGAGAGGAGGTGGAGCAGCTGGTGGTGCAGAGATAACAGCCTGATCCTGAAGGTGGAGAAGCCCAAGGAGATCATGGTGGACTTCAGGAAGAACCGGTCTAACCACGCTCCACTGCTCATCAACAGCTCAGCTGTAGAGGTGGTCAGCAGCACCACATTCATCACAGACACCCTCACCTGGACTGGAAACACCACCTCACTGGTCCAAAGGGCCCAGAAGCGCTTGGACTTCCTGCAGAGGATGAGGAGAGCCCACCTGTCCCCCCCATCCTCCCCACCTTCTCCAGAAGCACCATAGAGAGCGTTCTGAGCAGCTGTCTCACTGTGTGGTGTGGAGGCTGCAGCGCCTCAGACTGGAAGAAGGTGAGAACAGCAGAGAGGATCATGGGGGCTCCTCTTCCCTCCATTAAAGACATTTCATCCCAGCGCTGCGTGTCCCGAGCCCGTGACATCATCAATGACCCCTCACCCCCCCACCATGGACTGTTCTCCCTGCTGCCCTCTGGGAAGAGGCTTCACAGCATTCAATGCAGGACCAACAGGTTCTGCAGCAGCTTCTTCCCCACCGCCATCACACTGATGAATGTTGACAAATACAATAAATCATGTCACAGACTCTGCATCACGCTGATGCAGAGTCTGTGACATCAAACCAAAACACTGCAGAGTTGCACCATATATATTTGATGCTCTGTATTTTTTGCAACATGTTATTTGCACCAGCAAACACACAGCTCGTGTTGTCATTCAATATATAACGGCTCTTTTCGTTGGATAACATCAGGTTTTACGGCACTTATTACAGTAAACAGCCTGACAGAGCAGCAGGTCTGCAGCAGTACCAGTCTGCTCTATTCAGACTTATCTGCTGGGATTTCTGATCCCAGTTTAGCAGATCGCTAGCAGTTCCCACCGGGACTCAACAAACAAGTCGGTACATCAGCCATGCCCCTTCATATTAAAGCCGCACATGGAGTTAAAGCATCTGAGTGATCTTGGAAATATCTGCTTCTGAATGAGGAACAGAAGAAATCATTTTGATCCAAACCTTTTCAGCAGAACCTGAATTATCCTGAATGTTTCTGAAGTTCTGAGTAGTTTGGCTAAATAAAGGCTTCACTGCATCCAGGATTTTCCATTTTTTTTTCTATATATCACACATTTAAAGGGAATAAATTAGGTTTTATTGTGGAGGATTGTGGCTCCATTTACCAAATGAACCTGAACTACTTCATTTTCATCTGTGTGAACTGAACTTTGAGCTCATTCTTTAAAATTATAAACTAGCACAACTTTGTACTATAGCTATAAATAGCCCCTATGCAACTTTCCCTAGAATACAGACCATTTTCTATCCTTCACCACCTTGCTGATTTGGACCTCTTCTTCCTCTCCTTCCCTGATGTCTCCTCCCTCTCGCTGCCTTCAGGGCTGTGGTGCCCTTTGCTCCACAGGTGAGCTGTCACTGCCGATCTGAGCTGCCCAACACGCTGGTCTGCTAAGAATAGCCATGGCTGTACTGCTTGGACATTATACACGTAGTCACATACATGTACATTCACACATGTCTAGTAAAATCGGATGCAATGACAAAGGCTATGAGCTATCGCAGGTGTTTGATCTCAAGATGCCTACATTTTTGGAAGAATATTTCTGTAAAATGCCTATTTATTCATGTAATTTAACATTTTTTTATTCTATTTTCCACTTTACCTCTAAGTCTTGAAATGCTGACGAAATAGTACTTGTAGGAAACTGAGTAGATATTTAAAAGCAAAGTAACTATACCATCAATAGTAACCTAAACTAGTGGGTACCAAGCCCTGGTTCTGCGCTTACATACCCTTCCATTAAAGACAGGAAAAATCAGCTGCAATAAATAAATTTAAAATAAATTGAAATTGACTAAAGTAATGATAAATCAAAAATATTAAATATATAACTCAACAAAAATAGAAAAAGAACACTTGATTTTGCTCCTGTGTTTAATGAGATGAACGCTACGATCTAAAACTTTTTCCACATACACAATATCAGAATTTTCCTCAAATATTGTTCCTAAAGCAGTCTAAATTGGTAATGGTGAGCACCTAACATTTGCTGAGATAATCCATCCCACCTCACAGGTACCCCATATCAAGATGTTGATTAGACAGCATGATTAATGCACAGGCGTGCCTTAGACTGCCCAAAATAAAAGGCCACTCTGAAAAGTGTAGAAGGGTTTTAGGCTAAATCTGGTTAGCCTGTCATAGTCTTGATTAAGTCCAACATTATTAGAAATTAGGCTGTTTGCTCGGTCTGATTTTGCCCCACCTTAATCCAAAAATAAACTTTGAAACTTTGGAAATTTGGGGCCCTGGGCAAAGACAGGCAGGGGCCCCGCTGAATGAAGAAGAATACACATCAAACAGAGCCATTCTACAGATAGAGAAATGTTAATAGAATAGGCATCCATTATCTGTTCTAGGTTGTGTCCCTCTCTTCTTGTCCCTTTTCTTCTTGTTTTCCTCTCTATGTTTTGTACTCAGCTGACTTTTCATGCTGTCTCTAAAGGAATGAAAGATTTTTTCCAAGCACTAAGCTCACTTAGCTGATTGCTCCTTCCTGTGTTTCCAAAAAGGCCAAAGTAAATAACCCAGTCCTTCTTTTCACTGTAGACAAGCCATGATCTGCTTATCTGTTCTCCATTTTTCATCTGGATGAAATAATAGCTGCATGAATCATGACAGCAGACAAGATAGAGGAGAGCAGGAGGCGGGGTTACCAATCTACTGGCTCTGGAGAGCAGAGTTCGCTGCTTTTAGATGTTGTCTCCAAAGTCTCTAGTAGCAGAAAAAAGTCTCTAGATTTGGCGCTAGGAGCTTTTTAGAAATCAAAGTGCTAGAGGGGTCTGAAAAGTGGCTAAATATAGCGACTAAAGCGCTAAGTTGGCAACACTGCTCTTTGCATGGTTTGTTTTCAAATGGTTTGCTGCTGTCTGTTTGGACCTTTCTGAACATGTGCAGCAAATGGACTGATCCAATATGGACTGAAGGGACCCTTGACACCTGAGACACCCTTAATATTATAAACGTTCTAATGAGTTTTTAGCAAAAAGATTTATTTTAGTTTTTATATTTTTAGTATTTAGTTTTATGGGGCCCCCTGGAACTTGGGGTCCTAGGCAACTGCCTAGTATTGCCTGATGGTAAATCCCCACTGCGTTGAAGTAACGTTGAAAACTAGGTTTGCAACATCTTTTCAATGATCTAAAAATGATGGCGTTTTACCTTCTACTTTTTAACCAAAACTAGACGCTATTTGGACGTAAATCATATCGTCTTTATAATGTTGTTTCAACCAACTTTGGCGGTCACGTCCAGTTGCCTACACTGAACTTTTCGAGCCACAGAGTTCCCATCGAGAACATTTGGCATCACAAAACAGTCTTAAATCCCAATCAAACAGGCTTTCGCTCAGTTGTTTTATGAAAATATCCAGAAGTCTTTTTCAGTTCTTTCAGCTGTGGTTGGAGTGCTGATGCGGTGCTTCCAACCTCCTGCGCACATTTCAAGTCAGATGCTAACCAGTAACCCATCTGTTGGTAGGCTGTGGGAGTCTGTCTTTTTCTATGTGTTTTGTCTTTGTCCATTTGAATCATGATAAGACTGTTTATGCTCTTTGTTTGGAAAGACTTCTTAATACTTGGATTCAGTTCTAAGGCGCCTGCATCTCCTGTCTGGTGGTATATGCTTTGAAGCATGTGGGAGTATTTGTAAAGTCAAGAAGAGCACGTCTCTGTTGATGGCTCTAGCTCTACGTGACCTCAGCCTACCGTGCTGATGCACTCTGCTCTTAACCACTCCTGGGGTGACGGGTGACACTGGTGCTGCCACATTGCGAGGCCGTGGTGGACGAAGTACTTAACAGTTAAGTGAAAGTATTGATACTCATATTCAAATCTTACTCAACTACAAGTAAAAGTTACTCAATCAAACTCAAGTTATTATTATTAACTATGGAAGTGGTACTACTTTCTAGTATCAGTAACTTCCAGAATCATTGTTGTGGGTTTTTGTAACAGGGCTAAAAGGATCATATATGTTTGGATGATCTATGTTTGTTCTCTGCGTTCAAACTCAGCATCTCTTCATCCATGTCTGTCATAAGAAGTTTGTTTTGGAGTTCTGAGAGGCGTTCTTGGAAGTTTTGACTGGATTTGATTAAACTTTTAGGCCTCTGAGTACAAAATAACTATTTTGATGGAGATGAGAAATCCTCTTCCTGGTATGATGAAGTAGCAATAGTTTGCATCCAATCTTTTAAATAAACTGTGATAGTTTTTTGGATTATATAAGAATATAATCTGTAGTTACCGATCTGTTGTCAATATATTTTAATTTGACAAACCGGATCCTCTCAGTGTTCTGTTTCTTCTTTGGTGCGATTGTAATTGCGGATCTTGACCTGGGAGGGGAGCTCTGACCTGACCACAGAGCGGAGCAAAAATAACTCGGCTCCGTATTTTGACGGTGACAGATGAAGAAGACCTACGCTGACGGTGACGTGAGAAGTAGCGATGAGTGTGGAACGGCACTCATTGATTAACATGACAGACAAGTACTCCTACTACATACATGAGTGGGGAGGGGCGGAGGGCTGACAGCAAGGGCGTAGGTTTGATTTGAACTTTGGTGGGGACACTATTGCTCTGATGTCATTGGTGCTGCAATATGCGTGCCCTTTTTTATGCTCGATGTGGACATCCGTACTGATAAGACGAATTCATTGTTAAAAGAGAAAAGCATCATTTTGCTACATTAATAAAAATTTTATAAGCACTACACTCATTAGATGCTGTTTATCAATGTTTGAAGTATCACAGGCTCTGATGAATGTGGAATTAGGACTGTTTTCCACTTTGTAAATGGTTTCATTTGCATGACTAATAGAGAAGGTAAATACAGTATTTTCTTTTGAAGATATACAATTGTGCAGAGTTAAACCCCACTCTTATATTTTACCTACTATGCTCTCTCTGTATCAAGCAAAATAATACATTCATTAAAATATTAAGTTGAACATCTGGGCTGTAGTTACTCTGTATAGCCCATTTCATGTATTTTATCTAGGGCTGAAAAAATTAATCGTATTAATTGATTATTTCAATAATCGTCAACTAATTTAGTATGTGATTAATCATTAACTGGAGAATGGAGACTATAAAACATAATATAAATGTAAAATGTCCCTTTCCCCTAAAGAGCAATCCACTTAGATCAATAATTATACCAAAATTGTAAAAATACAATATATATATATATATATATATATATATATATATATATATATATATATATATATATATATATATATATATATATATATATATATATATATATATATATATATACATATATATATACATATATATAATATATAAGAAAAAAAAATATTTTGTCTGTCAATATTCTTCATCCATGTGGAAATATTTTAGTTTCACCTGGTTTATTTAGACATCACCTGAAGCACTGAAGGGCAGCTGCTGCACCTACAAGCTGCCCTGCATCATTATTACTGGGTATCTGTGTTTCCTATAATCATATAATGTATAACTGTGTTTTTAATAGTAAAGGATTAAATGTAACACAACCTTTTATCATTGTCCTATATTGCTTACTGTCTGACTGTTTAAATAGCTCCTTACTGTATGTCTATTTTCTTTTTTAGTGGCATCATCTACAAACACAACACTAAGAATGAGCCGAAGTGTATTCAAATATAAAATAATTTTTAACAATTATAAAATACAATATAACATTATCTTATCTGTAATTTAACATTATCCAAAATAAACAGCCAGATTCAAGCATTTTTACCAGACATTAATGTTTGTACTAATTTACTTATAGACTGTGTGGAAATGTATGTAAGATAAAATCAATGCTAATATTCTTCCTTTTTTGTTCTTGTCTTTATCCTATTTCTAGAAGTATAAATAGCCAATAAAATAGAACTATTATTATGTGGAACCCTAATTATGCTTTTTAAACGAAAAAAAGCAGATGTTTAGATGCCATTTCTTGTTGTTATACTCTATAAGAGAAATAACACCTGCTAATAATTATACCTGAACTTTCTCAAAGAGTCATAAAAAATGAAACCAGTAATAGCAACTAAATATTGGTAAAAAGGAAACCCTCACATTTTATTTTTTAGTTGGCTGTGGATAAGAATCAGAAATGTTGATGGCTTACAGCCTTTATTTGCCCATTTTGTGTTTTCAGAACTCCTGGCTGACTCAGAATATTTCGCTTTATAAAAGAAAAAAAAGGTTTTTGTTTTTTAGTGTACATGATATTCATTTTTTTTAATTGGGACTAGTTTTGTAGCCTAATATTTATTGTAGTAACCGCAGCATTCTAGTGTGAATCAATTTTGTGCTCCAAGCACACCAGGACTAGAAAACAGCCAATCAGAGAGAGAGAAGGCGGAACCTAAGGCAGAACAACCAATGAGAGTGGAGTTAAACAGCGCAGCACAGTTCCATGCGCTGCTGCGTGAAAGGGACAGGAGAGACGAGGCAGAGGAACTGCGAGAGGAAAAGAAGCCACTGCTGAAACAACTACTGCTGTAAATTATAAACATGTTGCTCACATCCAATTATTGGTAGGGACAATTAGGTCGGTTCAAAATTTTGGTAGGGACATGTCCCTATGGTCCCTATGCAAACCTACGCCCATGGCTGACAGAGTATGCAGAATCTGGGGTTAACTCTTTGTTGCCCCTTGAGGCTGTTTCCTTTCCCCTTGGCTCCCTTCTAGTTACACCTGTTCCCTATCAGCTCATTCTTTGTTCTACTCCCCATGTAAACACCATTTCTACAGTTCTTTATTGCTGGGTACTTGTTGCGTTGTTGCTTCATAGCTAGCTCTTTCTCCCTGGTGTCTTCTGTTTTTTTTTGGTTTCTTATTTTGTTCGTGGATTTTTGCATCTTCACCTTTTGGACCTTAGTTAAATCAGCAACACTAACCATCCCTGCCTCCTCATCCCTACCTTTGGGTCCTCTAAAATCTCCACACAACCTGACAGGATGCCTTAGAAAATGCATCCAAAAATGACTCAAGCAAAGTAAAGATACTCTAAACAGTACTTACTGTAAATACAGTAATCGAGTGAATATATTCTGTTACTTTCCATCAGTGTTCAGAAGAACCAAGGGCTCAGTTACCTTTACTAACATCTCTTTTTGTTTTTCTTATTTTCTTCTCAGCATTTTAATAAATTGAAGCTGTCATCGGCCGTGCTAATATGATTGTGGTGAATCACAGCAGGTTTAACAACTAAATGTCTGACAGAGATCTTTTTCCTGTAGATCAGACCTGAAATTTCTTCTACTGTATGATCTGGACAGAGGCTCGAGTCCAACCTTCAAAGAGCAAAACATTACAGCTCCCCTCGAGGCCTGTTAGGACTATAGGTCAACAGTCCAGCTCAGTTCCTGACAAGAGACTAAACAAAACTTTATTTTGTTAACTCAGATCTGTGTGTGTGTGTATGTGTGTGTGTGTGTGTGTGTGTGTGTGTGTGTGTGTGTGTGTGTGGGTGTGTGTGTGTGTGTTGATGTGGAAATGCAGAGAAGGAAATGAGGTTAGACAAACCCAGGTGCAGACCCCGGCTGTTGCTGACCTTTTCTTCCACTGTGCTGTCAGTGGATCCCAGCTCTCTCCCCCCTTTTTGTGTTGACATTCTGTTGAGGACAGCTGTACGTTAAGCTCAAGTGACAACTTATAGGGGTGAACCATGGGCTGCACTCTTTTAATACACCTGAATGTGCATAACTTATCTAACATCTGTCTTTAGAATATTAGAATTTCAATGTTAATTCAAAAAGGCTTAAAAGAGAAGTCCATATATGGGCGTCGCTGGGCTGGTTGGCAAATGAGAAATGATCTTCATCCTAAAGTTGTGCTTCAGAACTGGATTTGGAGAATGAAAAACAGCGTAAACAGCACTAGCCCTCCGAATGGGAGGATTGATTTTTTTCTGTTTAAGATTCTGTTCTTATCAGGTCTTCCTTTTTTTTCTCCTTCATTCTTTTCTTCTGATTATCCTTTTCGTCTAAGTTTCTGTGTTCATTATATTTGAAATGATATCATAATAAATTAAATTCTTATTTAGCCTGAGGAGAATAGTTCAAAACAAGGGTGTAACTGTCATGAAAGTTGGTGGGGACACAACTTTATTGAATGCTTTCCTATTGTTTGCAATACAAAAGAACCATAATAAACTGATATTTATAGACAGTTAGAGAGATGCCTTTTAGTACATTACATTTATAGGGCCCAATAAACATTAATGTATACAAAAATAATGAATAGCAGCTGATTCCGATGCCAAAATTGATATATCATGCATCCCTATAAAGTACAATTTCAATTCAATCCAGAAAAATATCGATATGCAGCATTTTATTTATACGTAGCATAGCATTTTTTTTTCTTGTAAACTTTCTGGTGAGATATATTTTATTGCATGTTGCATATCCCAGTAAATCTGTTTTAGCTTTAAATCTGCAGCTCTCCCTACTTCTCCCTGTTTAAAAAGATCCATGAACCTCTTTACTAATATAATGATGCAAGACACAACATTTCAAGATATGTAGAAGCTCTGCAGTCTGATTCTGTCTGTATGATAAGAAAGAAAACATATTCATTTTAACCTGTAGCTGGGAGTCATGGTCCTCTGGGAAGCCATGTTTTTTTTTTAAACAAACTGTTTTGTCAAGATTCTTGCATTTTAATACTAACTTGTATAAACTTAAAATCTGTTCTCATTTTTAGCCTGAAAAGCTCTGTATGTCTAACAAACAGATTTTTTGTTGGCATCTCAAATTTTTAAAAAGACCCATCTTCTAACTTTTACTTAAACACACATCGAAGTAGCTGCTGGTTAATAATCACTAAGTCAATATATTTATCTTTCCTCCAATGATGTAGCTACTATGTACACAGTGAAATGCGACCGTAAATCACATGTCTCAAAGCGACCAATCTCACAATGTTACACCAAGAGGCGGGATACGCACCCAACCTCTGTTACTTTTGGCTAAAGTGGAGGTCTTCAACAGAGTGTTCATGACCCCAAAGGGTTCTGCAGAGGTACTGCATGGGGTCCCAAAAGTTTTGGTTGAGAGATATATATTTTTTTTTATTTCCCCCCTGCTATTTTTTCCACTAATTGAAATGTCTTTAAATCCACATTAACATGAATTCAACACACTGTAGTAAACAGATAAATGGAGGCAGAAGATCATTCAGCGACACACAAGAGCTCTTTCAAGCTGGGCACCGTTTCATTCACAACACCTGTTCCATCAAAGAGGAATCAGAAATACTTTAATAATCCCAGGGCGAAATTACTTTCATTACATTACTCCATCTGTAATAGAGTGACTATAGGATCAGTTTATTATATTACAATTTCATACAGCTCTACTTAGGCTGCCACCTTATCATGGTGGAGAGGTTTGAGTGTCCCAATGATCCTAGGAGCTATGCTGTCTGGGGCTTTATGCCCCTGGTAGGGTCACCCAAGGCAGACAGGTCCTAGGTGAGGAACCAGACAAAGCGCAGCCCGAAGACCCCTATGACGAACACTATATGTGGACTCAGCGTTCCCTCGCCCGGACGCGGGTCACCGGGGCCCCACTCTGGAGCCAGGCCTGGAGGGGGGGCACGAGCGCCTGGTCGCCGGGCTTTTACCCATGGGGCCTGGCCGGGCTCAGCCCAAAGAGGAAACATGGGTCCCCCCTTACATGGCCCCACCACCTGTGAGAGGGGCCATAGGGGTCAGGTGCAATGTGTGTTGGGTGGCGGCCGAGGGAGGGGACCCTGGCTGTCCGATGCTCGGCTGCAGAAGCTGGCTCTTGGGACGTGGAATGTCACCTCGCTGGTGGGAAGGAGCCGGAGCTAGTGTGTGAGGCTGAGAGGTTCCGGCTAGAAATGGTCTCACCTCGACGCATGGTTCTGGTTCTGGAACCAGTCTCCTTGAGAGGGGCTGGACATACTTCCACTCTGGAGTTGCCCATGGTGAGAGGCGCCGGGCAGGAGTGGGCATACTTGTTGCCCCCCATCTCGGCGCTTGTACGTTGGGGTTTACCCCGGTGAACGAGAGGGTAGCCTCCCTCCGCTTACGGGTAGGGGGACGGATTCTGACTGTTGTCTGTGCTTACGGGCCAAACAGCAGTTCAGATTACCCACCCTTCTTGGAGTCCTTAGAGGGGGTACTGGAGGGTGCCCCTCCTGGGGACTCCCTTGTTCTGCTGGGAGACTTCAATGCTCAAGTGGGCAATGACAGTGAGACCTGGAGGGGCGTGGTTGGGAGGAATGGCCGCCCTGATCTGAGCCCGAGTGGTGTTCTGTTGTTGGACTTCTGTGCTCGTCATGGATTGTCCATTTCATCGGACTTGCTGCCGTATGTCTTGGACAGCCAGGTGAAGAGAGGTGCGGAGCTTTCTATTGACCACTACCTGGTGGTGAGTTAGCTCCGGTAGTGGGGGAGGATGCCGGTCAGACCTGGCAGGCCCAAACGTGTTGTGAGGGTCTGCTGGGAACGTCTGGCGGAGTCCCCTGTTAGGCGGGGCTTTAACTCCCATCTCCGGCAGAACTTCGAACACATCCCGGGGGAGGTGGGACCATGTTCCGTTCCTCCATTGTCGAGGCGGCTTATCTGAGCTGTGGCCGCAAGGTTGTCGGTGCCTGTCGTGGCGGCAACCCTCGAACCCGTTGGTGGACACCTCGGGTGAGGGATGCTGTCAGGTTGAAGAAGGAGGCCTATCGGGCCTTTTTGGCCTGTGGGACTCCGGAATCATCTGATGGGTACTGGCAGGCGAAGCGGCATGCAGCTCGGATGGTTGCTGAGGCAAAAACTCGGGTGTGGGAGGAGTTTGGAGAGGCCACGGAGAAAGACTTCCGTACGGCTCCGAAGTGATTCTGGTCCGCCATCCGGCGTCTTAGGAGGGGGAAGCGGTGCAGCACCAACACTGTTTATAGTGGGGATGGTGTGCTGCTGACCTTGACTCTGGACATTGTGGGTCGGTGGGCAGAATACTTCGAAGACCTCCTTAATCCCACCAACATGCCTTGGTGGAAGCTGGGCCTGGGGACTCTGGGCTGGGCTCTCCAATCTCTGTGGGCGAGGTCGCCGAGGTGGTTAAAAAGCTCCTCGTGGCAGGGCCCCGGGGATGGATGAGATTCGCCCGGAGTTCCTCAACGTCCTGGATGTTGTAGGGTAGTGTTGGCTGACGCGACTCTGCAACATTGAATGGACATCGGGGGCAGTCCCCCTGGATTGGCAGACTGGGGTGGTGGTCCCCCTATTCAAAAAGGGGGACCGGAGGGTGTGCTCCAATTACAGGGGAGTCACACTCTTAAGCAAGGTCTATTCGGGGGTGCTGGAGAGGAGGGTCCGTCGGATAGTCGAACCTCGGATTCAGGAAGAGCAGTGTGGTTTCCGTCCTGGTCGTGGAAAGCTGGACCAGCTCTACACCATCAGCAGGGTCCTGGAGGGTGCATGGGAGTTCGCCCAACCAGTCTACATGTGCTTTGTGTACTTGGAGAAGGCGGGGGGGTTCACGGGGGGTCTGGTCCGCATTGCCGGCAGTCAGTCGGGCTCGTTTCCAGTGAGAGTTGGACTCCGCCAGGGCTGCCCTTTGTCACCGATTCTGTTCATTACCTTCATGGACAGAATTTCTAGGCGCAGCCAAGGTGTCGAGGGGATCCGTTTTGGTGGCCTTAGGATTGCGTCTCTGCTTTTTGCAGATGATGTGGTCCTATTAGCTTTATCAGGTCGCGATCTGCAGCTCTCGCTGAATCGGTTTGCAGCCGAGTGTGAAGCGGCCGGGATGGGGATCAGTGCCTCCAAATCCGAGGCCCTGGTCTTGAGCCGGAAAAGAGTAGAGTGCCTTCTCCGGGTCAGGGGGGGGGGTCCTGCCCCAAGTGGAGGAGTTTAAGTATCTTGGGATCTTGTTCACGAATGAGGGAAGAAGGGAGCGGGAGATCGACAGGCGGATTGGTGCAGCGTCTGCCGTGAAGCGGTTGTGGTGAAGAGAGAGCTGAGTCAAAAAGTGAAGCTCTTGATTTACCGGTCCATCTACATTCCTACCCTCATCTATGGTCATGAATTCTGGGTCATGACCGAAAGAACAAGATCGTGGATACAAGCGGCCGAAATGGGTTTCCTACGTAGGGTGGCTGGGCTCTCCCTTAGAGATAGGGTGAGAAGCTCGGTCATCCTGGAGGGACTTGGAGAAGAGCCGCTGCTCCTCCATGTCGAGAGGAGCCAGTTGAGGTGGCTCGAGCATCTGATTAGGATGCCTCCTGGACGTCTCCCTGGTGAGGTGTTCCGGGCACGTCCCACCGGGAGGAGGCCCCGGGGAAGACCCAGGACACGCTGGAGAGACTATGTTTCTCGGCTGGCCTGGGAACACCTTGGGGTTCCTCCTGAAGAGCTTGGGGAGAGGGAAGTCTGGGCCTCCCTTCTTAAGCTGCTGCCCCCGCGACCCGACCTCTGATAAGCAGAGGAAGATGGATGGATGGATGGATGGATGGATGGATGGATGGATGGATGGATGGATGGATGGATGGATGGACAATTTCATACAATGTATATAATTAGGGGGTCCCCGCTCCTTCTCGCCATCAGTTTGGGGTCCTTTGCCTGGAAAACATTGAACACCCCTGGTCTAAACTAAATGAGTGGAAAGGGGAAAAAAGTGGAAATTATTGGTGGGGACATGTCCACACCAGTCCTTCAGAAAGTTATGTCTGTGGTTCAAAATTTGCATTGTCTGACAGGACATCAAGAAAAACAAAAAAATATATATTTTGCATATTTAATCTTAGTTTTGTATTTTCCATTGATGCACTAACTTTGTAAATAATACCCTTTGAAAATACATTTGACTTGTGAAGACAAAAGGTTTAATGATTCATCTATGGGTTTGCTTGATTTGAGAGGCTGAATTCTCCAAGGACCCGGTCTAGCTGGACTGTCACAACGCGCTATTATCCAAGTCATCTTGAAAACATTCTTCTTCCAAATGTTGGCTACATATTACGTGTTTTTTCTCTGGCCAGAAGTTTGATGGCAAATCCTCCCTCTTCAAGTTGGCAATCCAACGACGAACCCGTCCGTTGAGGATCAGGAATCAGAAAGGGGAATTACTTTTCATTTTTGTCTTTTTTTTTTACAGTTTCCTGTCGGGCAATATACCAATAAGAATAATTGTCTTGATGCCAAAAAGAGCCCAACAGGTTTTAATTTCACAAGGGAAGCAGTACGACTATCATCATAGTGTTCCGCTTGATTCATGCATATAAACAGCGTTATTATAATTATGCAGGGAGTTTTACAGATTATATGGACACTGCAATGTAAGTAGAACAGAAAAAGAAAAACAGAAAAAAAGGAAAAAAGATGAAAGAAAGAGGAGATAATGATGATGAAACTTTTTCAGTCTGCTTCATCACCTGCAAAGAGATGTAAAAAGAACAGCACAACCAACGGACATGGTGCAAGGCAAACAATAAAGTAACACCTAGATACTATCTCTGGAGTATAAGTAGTATTGTTTTATCTGACATGTATACTGTTGTAGCTTAAGCTAAGAATGGGGGCTTTCTGTATGGAAGTGAATCTCTTCATACCTGGAACCAAGCACCTGTAGTTGTTTGTGAGGGTGCACTTGTGCATGTAAGGTTTATCAAAAGGAGCACTGAGGCAAGAGCAGGGGGACCCAAAGCCCCAGACGCCCAAATGGACCTCAAGAGCAAAAGCGCCAAGGAGGGGCCAAGCCAGGAAATCTGACCCCAACCAAGGGAGGAGGAGAGACAGTCCAGAGGAAATCCCCCAGCCACCACAATGGTTAAGCCCCCGGGAGCTGCGGGGATGAGTCCGTGGGCTTTGCCACTAGCCAGCCACCTTGAAGTGGATCCGGCCATGGGCCCCAGGGATCCAAGGCCCCAAAGGTGCCCCTCCCCCTGGCGAGAGCCCCGGCTGGACGCTGGTGGGCCAGGCCCCGCAGACCAGCCGCCAGGAATAAGCAAGTACCCGACCAGGCATCCACCCCAAACAATGACCACCACCTGTGCACCAGCAAGCCCAGGCCCCAGCCAGCGGAGGGGGAGCAGGACGAGGGGTATGAGCTCCTCACTTGGCAGAGACAGAGTTCTTGGGAGAGGGGAAAACTAGCCGATTGCATTAACTCACTCTGACTTGTCAGCAATCCCTCACACCAAACATTCTTGTGGCAACACTGGAGAAGGAAACTCGTTTTGAATAGGAAAAAAATCCAGCAGAACACAACTCAATGTGAGCGGCGATCTGCTGAGGAGGATTAAGGAGAGCACATAGAGTTGGTCACAGTCAGAGAACCAGGACTACGCTGAGAAACAGGCCAAGCTCCAACATCTAGAAACAAAGGTGTTGATGGCAGCAGCACAGCTGATATTTCTCTCCAGGATGGAGTCACAGCCAAACAGGAACAGACCAGATGAAGCTACTATGAGAAAAAGCAGAGAGAGCAGAACGTTAGAAATTGAACTAACAGATTCTGCAGAGTGGGAGAATAGAGATAGAATGAAGCAGAATGATGAAAAAGGGGTCCCTATGTCCTCCAGCAGTCTAAGCCTATAGCAGCAGAACTATAGAGATAGCTCAGGATAACCTGAGCCACTCTAACTAGAAGCTTTATCAAAAAGGAAAGTTTTAAGCCTAGCCTTAAAAGAAGACAGGGTGTCTGCCTCACGGACTAAAACTGGTAGTTGGTTCCACAGGAGAGGAGTCTGATAACTAAAAGATCTGCCTCCCATTCTACTTTTAGAAATTCTAGGAACCACTAGTAAACCTGCAGATTGAGAGCGAAGTGCTCTGTTAGGAACATAAGGAACAATCAGATCTCTGATATCAGATGGAGCTTGGCCATTTAAGGCTTTATATGTGAGAAGGAGGATTTTAAATTCTATTCTGGATTTAACAGGAAGCCAATGAAGAGAAGCCAGGATAGGAGAGATATGATCTCTCTTTTTCATTTTCATCAGAACTCTGGCTGCATCTGTCAGTGTGTGCAGCCTAACAAATTCAGCATATGAATGGCTGATTGTATTGTAAATTGATTTTGGAATCCTCTAACTAGAAAAGTGGCATTGATGGAAAGGTTTATAGTGTGACTGTGAGCTCAAACCTGGCACTAAAGCTGGTGCCCAGGCATTATGTCATGGCATCTTTTATAAGGTTTGATTACTGGTATCATAAAACCAGACACTGCTTGGCCGCATGGACAAGCCAGACTCTTGACTCTCCTATTCTCTATCCCTCTGTTCATGAAACATCTGTTTTGCAAAAGATAAAAAATAAAAACTTCCAGAAAAAAGAGGCGGTTCCACTGACCTCTGTTTAGGGAGGAAATGTCCAGGATAACAGAATATACAGCATTGTTACCATGGGAACAGCCACATCGACCATATCTCCCGACCTTAGACTTTCCTGCCTGCACTTCCCTCCTCCCACCTGGATCGAGATGTTCAGCCTGTATTATTATCCTTGATCAATTCTATATTTGCTCATTAGCAAGGTGCTTTATTCCTTTATTTCTTGACGTTGTTGAGCCACAGTTGCTATGACTACACCACCTGGTAACAGTGCATTAGGTTAAAAGAAAACATATCTTTTTTACTTTTCTTTTTTTCTGCCAAATGAAACTTTGTGATTAAAAAACTTATTTAATTATTGTGACAAAATAACTGAAAATATTAGAGGTTACTCTGCTGGTCTTATTATTCATTGTGAATGTTTATTTAATGTATATCGTCCTGAACAGAAATATTCTGTTTTTGTTTTGTTGTCACTGTAAATGTTTTAGATCAACTAATTGTAACATTTGAGCCTGATTAAATGCAAAAAGGTTGAATTGTTTTTCTTTATTAAAGTCGTAGGGAAGTCATATTTAAATGTCAAATCATTGTGGCTTAAACATGTATATAAATGTACTCTATCAGACCATATTGTCCCAAAAGTTAGAAAATTTCTATTTTTGAAAAATAATCCTCCCTTAATATCTTTGGGGGTTCTTTTCTTAATTTATGCAGGCCAGATAGTTCTACGTCAGCCTGAACACCTAAATTTGGCCAATCATATATCAACGATCATCTGTCAATCACATTTTTTCCGTCATAGCATCTTGATTCATATGTCGCAGCTAATATACGCAACGTTTGAAATCAGAATCCTTTCCTTTCCCATTGAGTTGCGTCCCAGTGTTCACGGGGATGGACGTCTGTGTCTTCAGCAGGCGTAGAGCTAACAGAACTGGCAGCGTTGCGAGGCAAGGGCTCAAACATGTACGGCTGGAAGCCTTCTACACCAAACCAAGCTTCTGCCGCCCTGGCGTCCTCTTCCACAACATCTTCGTCCCCGCTTTCCTCCTCTAAATAAAAAATGGATGACTGAGGAGACTCATCCACGACCTCCGACACTAAAGTCTCCTCCTCTTGCATGTTTCCGCTGTCCATAGCGTTCCTTGACAGCGTATTCTAAGTCACCAATTTAGTGCTACTTGGTCCCAGTTGCAAACTGGTCAGCAAGATGCTTCCGACAAACCGGCCACAATAAAACTTGCTTGCGAACCTTCCGCTAGAACAATCCCCCTTGATTAACGACCAATCACATTCACTTTATTCACTCATGTAAAATTGTGCACCATCTGGAGATTTCAGAAATGCATCTGTTGGAACAGCCATTTCCCTATGACTTAAATAAAAAAAATAGTGAAACAAATCAGGTCTTGTCTGCAATCACTTTAAACTATGAAATAAGTAACTAAATTCAAATGTTTTAGTTTTACCAGTTAGTTCTTGCTCTGATGAATGGTCACCAGCAGGATCCAGACTCTTTTATTAGTTCTCCAAAACCCTGACTTCCCAGGTTGCAGACCAGGAAGCAGCCCTAGTTTAACAGACCTCTCTGCAGGTTCTTTACTGTTACCCACTCTTTACTCCATCCAGACAGTGTCTTGCCCAAGACCCAAATCTAATAATCCATATGGTACCTTTCAACTAAATTCAGTTCTATTGTTTGAAGTCTCTGACCCCAATACTGCAGGCACTTGACATTAGTGATGGCCTAATTAAAGTCCATAAAGAAAAGGGACCATACATTGAGATCCCTGTAATTCAATTCAATTCAATTCAATTCAGTTTATTTATATAGCGCCAAATTCACAACACATGTCATCTCAAGGCACTTTACAGTTCAACCAGATCATACAGTCAAATTGATACAAAGTTTTCTATCTAAGGAAAACCAGTTGATTGCATTGACTCATTGACTCAAATACAATCCCCCACACTAAGCATGCTTGTAGCGACAGTGGAGAGGAAAAACTCCCTTTTAACAGGAAGAAACCTCCAGCAGAACCAGGCTCAGTGTGAGCGGCCATCTGCCGAGGCCGACTGGGGTTCAAGGAGACAGAAGCAGAGATACAAAAAGCAGCTGTAAAAGGCGGCCCCGTCCAGGAAACACACAGCCAGGCAGACGAGCTCCAAGGCAGCTCCCATGCCAGAGGACGAAGAGAGCACATCCACTCAGTCACGGTCAGAGAAACAGGACCACACTGGAAAACCGGCCGATCTCCAACATCTATAAACAAGGGTGTTGATAGAAGCAGCACAGCTGATGTTTCTTTCCAGGATGACGTCACAGCCAAACAGGAACAGACGAGGCAAAGCTACTCTGAGGAAAAGCAGAGAGAGCAGAAGGTTAGAGATTGAACTAACAGATTCTGCAGAATAGGAGAACAGAGAAGAAGCAGAATGATGAAATGGGGGTCCCTATGTCCTCCAAAAGTCTAAGCCTATAGCAGCATAACTATAGAGATAGCTCAGGATAACCTGAGCCACCCTAACTATAAGCTTTATCAAAAAGGAAAGTTTTAAGCCTAGCCTTAAAAGTAGACAGGGTGTCTGCCTCACGGACTAAAACTGGTAGTTGGTTCCACAGGAGAGGAGCCTGATAACTAAAAGATCTGCCTCCCATTCTACTTTTAGAAATTCTAGGAACGATTAGTAAACCTGCAGATTGAGAGCGAAGTGCTCTGTTAGGAACATAAGGAACAATCAGATCTCTGATATAAGATGGAGCTTGGCCATTTAAGGCTTTATATGTGAGAAGGAGGATTTTAAATTCTATTCTTGATTTAACAGGAAGCCAATGAAGAGAAGCCAGGATAGGAGAGATATGATCTCTCTTTTTAATTTTCATTAGAACTCTGGCTGCAGCATTTTGGATCAGCTGAAGGCTTTTAACTACAGTTTGTGGACTTCCTGATAGTAAAGAATTAAAGATTACTGTAAGTAATCACACAGAGAGAAAACTTACTTTAGAACATTTGACACTATTAGGGAGCATCCAGTCTGTTGACAATACAATAGAGACAGGCACTCCAACAACAAATGACCCTAACATATCTGATTGTATTGAAGCACAACAAACACCTAGTGAGCCCACATTCCAGCTACGGCACCCACCAGTTGATGTCGAGCGCTCCGGCTACTTTTTTGAGGAGCACGGAGGAGATGCTGGGCTTCCTGACGGATGATTTTTGCGTCCCGTATTAAGATGATAACCTCTCCTATGCTAAGACCTTTGAAGAACATGTGGAAGGACTTTGTTGTATCCTACAAACACTCCAATAACATGACGTGGAACTCAGACCCCAAAGATATCAAGGCTAAGCACTAAAAGAACCCCATCCATTGTTCAGGTTAACAATTGCTCAGATTTCACAGGTATCACCTTTCAGGCATTCATGTTTTTCAAAGATTGCAAGCTAATATATGAGCTATTTGCAGCCAGAAACACTGCTGCTATTTCCTCGCATAAAAGAAAACGATACGGTCTCAACGCATGAAGATTCTATCAAGTCCTTTGGACCAGAGAACACCAGAGGGGACTGCATCTACTCATCCCAATCCTGTCCAGCCCACCAATGCTTGCCTGTCCAGATTTCAGCCTTCCTTTTGTGTTGCCCATTGATGCTTGAGATCAGGGCCTCAGCGTTACCACTTTCACTTATGTCAATTAGAATACTTGGCTTTGAAGTGGCATATTTTGAGAAGGTCAGGGACTATATTTACTAAGCAACAAACTTTAAAATGATCAAGTTAATAATAATCCACAGCAAAGCTTAATGTTGTAGGCCACCGTTGGGTCAGTGAGCTTGCTGATTTTAAATTTGGGGTTAAATACAGATCAGGTAAAGGTAAAATTGGATGCAGATACTTTGTCCAGACAGCAATTATGTGACAGTTATGTAGACATTTGTACAAGAGAGCTGACAAAAGAGACTATTCAGACTATTTTGGATGGTAGTCATGCTGCAGAGTCAAAAGACGCATATGTTTCAGCTCTGGACCTATTGCAGAACAACGAGACTCCTGAACTACTCCCAGCTATCAATCGTGCTGAATTAACGAAAGCATGGCAAAGTGTAATAGGGCATGTTGTAAAGGTTAAAGAGACAGTCAAAACCCTGACCAATGACATTAAGGGAAAGGTTAGCGGTCCAGCCAGGAAGATGCTTTATGAGTGACAGATTACATCTCAAAGACAACTAACCTTACAGGAAGACTAACCAGAACCAATCTGGAACCTAGTAAATGTGGGTACCAGTATGTTCTGGTTGCTGTCGACCATTTTGCTAAATATGCCCAGGCATATGCCAAGTGGAACAAATCTGGCAAGACAGCAGCAGTGAAACTTTTTTTATATTTTTTACCCAAGTTTGGATATCCCCACAAGCTGAACCATGACTAGGGGAGAGAACTGGAAGATGACCTCTTCAAAACCCTGCAGCAGTTGTCCAAAATAGGACATTCACGTACAATTCAATTAAATTCAATTCAGTTTATCTTTATAGTGCCAATTACAACCACTCCACCTTCCCCCACTCCTCCTCCTTACAGACACCTGTCTGCTCTTCACCACCTCAATCAACATACACCGACTCTACCCCTCCCCCTGTTCCACATCATGTCCTCCACAACATGAGGACCTCACCCCTCCCCCTACAGTTACCTCTACAGTGTCCTTCACTCCTGACCTGGTGAGACTAACCAGACTCCACTCCGGAAAAGCTGCGGGCCCCGATGGTGTACTCCCCTGGGTGCTCAAAGCTTGTTCCAACCAGCTGTGTGGAATATTTAGCCTAGTCTTCAGTCTGAGCGTGCTCCTCCAGAGAGTACCCATGCTGTGGAAGACGTCCTGCCTCGTTCCTGTGCCAAAGACATCACACCCTAGCGACGCTCAGGACTACAGACCGGTAGCACTGACGTCCCATATCATGAAGACCTTTGAGAGGCTAGTCCTGGAGCAGCTAAGGCCCTTGGTCAGGCCCTTCACTGATCCACTAGAGTTCGCCTACCAGCCCCGCCTGGGAGTGACGACAGCATCAACTTCCTGCTGAAATCACCTGGACAAGCCGGCGAGCACTGTGAGAATCATGTTCTTTGACTTCTCCAGCACCTTCAACACCATCCGCCCGGCTCTACTAGGTGAGAAGATGACTGCGATGCAGGTGGAGGCCCCCATCGTGTCCTGGAGTGTTGATTACCTGACGGGCAGACCACAGTATGTACGCCTACAGAACTGTGTGTCTGACAGGGTGGTCAGCAACCCTGGGGCCCCCCAGGGGACTGTCCTCTCCCCCTTCCTCTTCACCCTTTTCACCTTGGACTTCAACTATTGCACTGAGTCCTGCCACCTTCAGAAGTTTTCTGATGACTCAGCAATTGTTGGCAGCATTGAAAAGGATGAGAAAAGTGAATACAGGACTGTGGTGGGCAACTTTGTCACTTGGAGTGAGCTGAACCACCTGCAGCTCAACGTGACAAAGACTAAGGAGCTAATAGTGGATCTGAGGAGGACAAAAACATCTGTAACCCCTATATATATATATATATATATATATATATATATATATATATATATATATATATATATATATATATATATATATATATATATATATATATATATATATATATTTATAATTTATATTGTCAATGTCATTTTTATGGTAAGATTTCTACAAGGAAAATTATCAGAAAATGTATATTTAACTTTTTAACTTTCTGATAATTTTCCTTTGTAGAAATCTTACCATAAAAATTACATTGACAATGTAAATGATACTCTCTTATTTAAAAATTCAATGTATGAAATAGATGCACTAAAACCTCATTTTATTTCAGTGTTAAATGTTTAAAGTTACAGATTATAACTAAAAATGTCTCCAGACCTTTACTTGCTGTAAATTTTCTTTATTTGGACCCCGCTGATTTTTAATCAGTTACCCCCAATCTGAAATATTGTTTCTCTCATGATTTGTGGATGTTAAAATCTAAAGAGAAGCGTCATCTCCTGGTGAGACACTAATTCAGTGAAAGGGTGGTATCAGATTAAAGAAATACTCACACCCAGGAGAAGGCCAGTGGCTGGAAGTTGAAGGGGATCTTGCTGCCATTCGGCTGGCTTTTGAGTGGGAAGGGCCATTTTGAATGGCTGCTACTGTAAACAACCAGAGCACGGAGTATTCAGTGAGTCAGGCATCCCGAGTGGTGAGTATCCAGAGCATTGAAGCATCAAAGCAGCTTGACCAGCGTCCTAATTCCAGTGTTAAAGAGTTTTTGAGGAACATAACGCCATTGGTGTGAACGCAGCATAGGGTCTGTGTGTTTGCTCTCAGAAGTATGAGACACCTCTACTACCAGAGAGTCCAAAGCGCTGAAGTCCGGAGAACAGGCAGAGATTCAGAAACAAGCAGACAGAGGAAGACAGGATAATCTGAATAAGAAGCCAAAGCCCGTGTCAAAGACAGCCACAGGAGTCAGATCAGAGGTTTGAAAAGGTGCCGAAGACAAATCCTGAACAGAGTGGGGAAGCAGTTTCAGGTTCAATACACAGACAGGCAAAGATCCAGCAGGAGTTGGAAGACAGTTCAGGTAAACAGATCAGAACAGGCAGGCTCAGAGGTCCAGAGGCAGAACAGGTCAGGATCAGGAAATCATAAACACTCAGCTACACTACAGAGTTCTCACCAAAGGCTTGAATAATCTGTCACTGATGACTGGTTGAAGACTGGTTAAACAGAAGCTGAATGTAATGTAAATCCCTTTATTTTCCCACAATGAGGAAATCCAATCTCTGTTTTTAACCCATCCCATTGGGGAGCAGTGGACGGCCAATGTGCAGTGTGGGGTTAAGGGTTTTGCTCAAGATCCAAAAGTGTGGGGATCAAACCGGGTACTTGCAACCTGCTCAGAGCACGAGCGCACTGCTCTAACCATTAGCCAAGACTCCCCCTAGGTGGATGAGATGAAGGGTAATGAGAAACTGGTGGAGATAAGCAGGTGAGTGAAATGTGTAATCAGACCTGACATCTGTGCCAAGATCATGACAGAAATAACTGATGCCCAGAGGCTTGATGCTATGAATATAGGACTCCTGTTTACAGTTATTTGTCATATTGCACTTATATTTGTTCATGAATAACAGCAAGGCCTGAAGGAAAAGGTGTCTGAATGAGCTGAATTTAGCTCAAAGTTAAAAAAAATAGGAATAAAATGGCTGTGGAAGTGGAAAGCACATGTAATCAGATGGGTCAGTTTTAATGAGAGGTAAGAGAGTGAATGGCACATCGATGAAATCAATAGCAGCATTAACACATCGACGCGTTAAGACTAATTTGCTTTCTGACATTTCCCTTGATGCAATTAGGCTGCTCAGACGTGCAACTTAGACATCATTAGGGCACTCTGCGCCGGTGCTCTTAGTGCTGCTATGTATTCTGATGGTGAGAAATAACTGATCTTTTACAGCCAAAGGAAGGAAGGGTCTGATGTAGCAGCTAGTTGGAGAACAGGAAAGCTGGTAGATATGCTGATAAATCAACAAACAATTCCAATAGAAATAAAAATTCCAATATTTTATTTACTAGTGGTTCCTAGAATTTCTAAAAGTAGAATGGGAGGCAGATCTTTTAGTTATCAGTCTCCTCTCCTGTGGAACCAACTACCAGTTTTAGTCCGTGAGGCAGACACCCTGTCTACTTTTAAGGCTAGGCTTAAAGCTTTCCTTTTTGATAAAGCTTATAGTTAGAGTGGCTCAGGTTATCCTGAGCTATCTCTATAGCTCTGCTGCTATAGGCTTAGACTGCTGGAGGACATAGGGAACCCTTTTTCATCATTCTTTTTCATTCTATCTCTATTCTCCCACTCTGCAGAATCTGTTAGTTCAATCTCTAACGTTCTGCTCTCTCTGCTTTTTCTCATAGTAGCTTCATCTGGTCTGTTCCTGTTTGGCTGTGACTCCATCCTGGAGAGAAATATCAGCTGTGCTGCTGCCATCAACACCTTTGTTTCTAGATGTTGGAGCTTGGCCTGTTTTCCAGTGTAGTCCTGTTTCTCTGACTGTGACTAACTGGATGTGCTCTCTTCATCCTCTGACATGGGAGCTGGCTC
Source organism: Cyprinodon tularosa (assembly GCF_016077235.1). Lineage (NCBI taxonomy): Eukaryota > Metazoa > Chordata > Actinopteri > Cyprinodontiformes > Cyprinodontidae > Cyprinodon > Cyprinodon tularosa. The sequence continues at coordinate 36,915 of NW_024039656.1, forward strand.
GGAGCTCGTCTGCCTGGCTGTGCGTTTCCTGGACGGGGCTGCCTGTGGAGCTGGTTGACAGTTGCCTTTTGTATCTATGCTTCTTTTTCTATGTCTGCTTCTGTCTCCTTGAACCCCAGTCGGCCTCAGCCGATGGCCGCTCACACTGAGCCTGGTTCTGCTAGAGGTTTCTTCCTGCTAAAAGTGAGTTTTTCCTTTCCACTGTCGCTACAAGCATGCTTAGTGTGACGGATTGCTGAAGAGTCAATGAGTTGATGCAATCAACTGGTTTTCTTTAGATAGAAAACTTTGAATGGGTTGTGAATTGGTTCTATAGAAATAAACTTAATTGAAATACAAAATAATTTGGATAGAAACAGCTACGCAGATTTTAACTCTACTCATAGAGGCCATCTTTACAAACACAAATCAGCTGTGATCCCCTCCTTAGGGGCCTTTATGAAAAGAAAGTTATCTGCAGGAAATGGTTTTGCCGGTCTGGTGTTGTAATATTGATAAAACATTTTATTTAAAGCGACTTTCAAAAGAAACAAATGACACTGTATCACAAACAGTGTAAATGGAAGAGGAAGCTCTAAGCATAGGGAGGGGGTAGTAATCTCAAGGAGATGTGAGGGGTAGAGCAAGATTATGGACGATCTGGAATGTGAATAGGAGGATTTAAAATTTAATTCAGAAGCTGACAGGAAGCCAAAGAAGCTCTTTTTGTCATAAAGCATAGAATGTAGGACCCAGAATTCAGGCGAGACAGACAGTGGGATAATTCAAAAGCGTCTATTTATTCTCAGGCGGACTGTGGATCTGCAGCAGCCGCCAAAGACCAGCCAATGGCCAGCCAAGCACCAGCTAATGATCAGCCAAGGGCTAGCCAAAGATCCGCCAAGGACCAACCAAGGACCAGCCAGCGACCAGCCAATGACCCACCAAATACCAGCCAAGGAACAGCCAAAAACCAGCCAAAGACCAGTCAAAGACCCGCCAAGGACCAACCAAGGACCAGTCAAATACCAGCCAAGGACCAACCAAGAACAAGGCAAATACCAGCCAAAGACCCGCCAAGGACCAGCCAAAGATCCACCAAGGACAAACCAAGGACCAGCCAATGACCCACCAAGGACCAGCCAAAGACCCACCAAGGACCAGTAAAATACCAGCCAAAGACCAGCCAAAGACCAGCCAAGGACCAACCAAAGACCAGCCAAGGACCAGCCAAAGACCTGCCAAGGACCAGCCGAGGACCCTCCAAGGACCAGCCAAAGATCCGCCAAGGACCAACCATGGACCAGCCAATGACCCACCAAATACCAGCCAATGAACAGCCAAAAAGTAGCCAAAGACCCGCCAAGGACCAACCAAGGACCAGTCAAATACCAGCCAAGGACCAACCAAGGACAAGTCAAATACCAGCCAAAGACCCACCAAGGACCAACCAAAGACCAGCCAAGGACCAACCAAAGACCAGCCAAGGACCAGCCAAAGATCCACCAAGGACCAACCAAGGACCAGCCAATGACCCACAAAGGACCAGCCAAGGACCAGCCAAAGACCCGCCAAGGACCAGCCAAAGACCAGCCAACGATCAGCCAAGGACCAACCAAAGACCAGCCAAGGATCAGCCAAAGATCTGCCATGGACCAACCAAGGACCAGCCAATGACCCGCCAAGGACCAGCCAAGGACCAGCCAAATACCAGCCAGAGACCAGCAAAGGAACAGCCAAAAAATAGCCAAAGACCTGCCAAGGACCAGCCAAGGACCAACCAAGGACCAGTCAAATACCAGCCAAGGACCAACCAAGGACAAGTCAAATACCAGCCAAAGACCCGCCAAGGACCAGGCAAGGACCAACCAGAGACAAGCCAAAGACCAACCAAAGACCAGCCAAGGACCAGCCAAAGATCCACCAAGGACCAGCCAATTACCCACAAAGGACCAGCCAAGGACCAGCCAAAGACCTGCCAAGGACCAACCAAAGACCAGCCAACGATCAGCCAAGGACCAACCAAAGACCAGCCAAGGACCAGCCAAGGATCAGCCAAAAATCTGCCATGGACCAACCAAGGGCCAGTCAATGACCTGCCAAGGACCAACCAAGGACCAGCCAAATACCAGCCAGAGACCAGCCAAGGACCAGCCAAGGACTAGCCATAGATCCGCAAAAGACCAACCAAGGACCAGCCAATGACTCACCAAGGACCAGCCAAATACCACCCAAAGACCCGCCAAGGACCAAACGAGTAGCAGCCAAATACCAGCCAAGGACCACATCAAGGAAAGTGGCGAAATTTTGAATATCTACTAATGTAGCATCACAGCCTGCCTGTTGTGTTTTTCTACTTTAAATTTGTGTTTGACTCCATATCCAGGCCTCCATTGGTTGATACATTTGATTTCCATTCATGATTTTAGTTTGATCTTTTTTTTTTTTTTTACCTTACCAGCACATTCAAGCTTTTACAAAACAAAGTATTCAATGAGAATTCACTTTCAGATCTAGGATGTGTTAGCTGAGTTTTCCCTTCAAGGGTGTAACTTTGTGATGAAAGTTGGTGGGGGCGCTCTAAGGGTGGGGGCTGATAGAACTACAGTTACTTGTCCCGAATGGTTTCATTAGGTTTATGTATTTTCAAAAAATGAGCTCAAACATCTATTAATTGAATGTTTTCCTATTGTTGAGAAAAGAAGAGAAACATAATACACTAATATTTATATTTATAGGTAGGTGTTGAAAAAGCTCTGTATTTCCCAAAAAGAACAAAAAAAAGATTTTTCTGAGGCATCTATAACTCAACATTTGCGTTAACATATATTTATGTAGCTGCCGGTTGAAATTGACAGAGTTTCTACTCTGTGTGTCTCTCCTCCTACATACTCAGTGAATATCAACCGCAAATAATTTTATGGCCATTTCTCAATATTTGTACTTGTACATTACACTAAAATACTGTTTTCATGTTTAACAGTTCAGTACTGTAGTAAGCAATGCATTGTGGGCTTCTTAACTTGGAGCAACAGGACAGAGGCCGTAAATGGTATGCGGCTGTTTTAAATAACGGGATACTACAGTATTTTCCGGAAATTTTCCAGAAGACGACTGCAGAACACACAACGTGCTACCATCTGTCTTCATCACAATGATTCCGGTGTTGCATCTAAAAAATGTAACGGTACGTAAATCAAAATCTTTTTTTCTTTGCCTCTGGGTTTGCTATTTTATTTATATTGCCAAGAATGTTTGATGTAGACTAACGTTATATGTAAGCTATCAGTGATGCTTAGATTTGAATAGGGTAGTCAATATTCTACTATATTCTACTCTACTATTTTTTTGTTGTTGTTAAATCTTGGTTAACTATACAGTAGCCGGACGACAGCTTACACACACGCATGCACCACTTTACTCCACTCTTATCTTAGACTATTTTGATGATTGTAGGCGCTTCATTGGTATACATCCAGAGAGAGGGACAAAGGCCAAAAGGGGGAAGGTTGTCTCCAAGAAGAAAGGTATGATTCCCAGAAAAAGTCTTCCACAGTCAACACACACGTCTCCATGCTCCTGAAGAAACTCCTTGACTTTGAATGGGTTTCATATAGATCAGTGAGTTCTCTTAATCCTGCAGTTTGTCCATGTGTTGTTTTGACAATCTGGCATTGCCACATTAAGCCACAAGAGTATATTAGTTTTATACGCATTAGCTTGGAGAGTATATTGTACATTCCTGATTGTATAATATTTGGTTGTTATTTTTTGACAGTGGCTCCATTGGAATAATGCTGCAGAGGAACAACGGCTAACAAACTAAACATCTCTTCTGGATCCACAAGATTTTAATCAGGGTGGTTCACACCCACCCAGATTCCCGGCACTACTACTACTACTACTACCTCACAGGACTACTTTAAGAAGTAAAGTACATTTTCTTCCCTAAATGTTCTCTTTTATCCATATGACTGTAATGATGTATAAATCCACATGCTCTAACTGTACTGTAATAGCTTTGAAATGGCCTTGATGCATTTTTTCAAAATGTTCTTACGTTTGTTTTCCAAATGTTGTCAATTACAATCAGAAAATACATTGCAGATTACATAATATACATGTTTTAAGTGGAGTTTAGAGGAAAATTTTAATCTACCTCACAGAACTATTTTAAGAGGAAAAACACATGCTGGTTTGCTGAATGTTTTTACTCATAATCATAAAGGTCCTAATTGTCCTGCTTTGAAGTAGTCTTAATAATGTTTAAACTCTTATTTCCTCTGTATTTGTTGTGTTTTTCTTTTTCTTAGACCTATTGTGTTATTGAACAAGTGTTTAAGATTATGTGTGCTAAAGACAATGTTAAATAATATTGACATTGGCTCAAAGTCAGCTAGTCAGCTGTTTCTGTTTGCTACTCGAAATATCTTCTCAGCATCACCCAACACGGTTTATTTTCTGTTTATTTTTCTCAATTTTTTGAAACTACCAATATTCAGTATTATATAACCTTTTGAAATAAATTATTTTGATTCTTTTTGATTTTATTGCTTTTTTTGCACAACTGTGCAACTGTCTGTAGAATATTGAAGTTCTTATATTGATTGCATGTATTCAAGGTTGATATTTTAGGAAACTGCTAAACTGAATTATTGTAATGTGTATCTACTGTGCCTCTACAGTAAACTTAAACAGAATATTATTGTAATTTCCAAATAATAGAAATATGATACATTTATTTTTTACTGTATTAGACAGTGAAATCATTGAACAGTGAGAAAACAGACTACTACTGTTAAGTCAATTTACGGTATGTAAAATCTAAAGTTACAGTATATCGCTGGTGTCCTAGCTGCCAGCTTTTTACCGTAACTCATAGAAATACAGAAATATACCATATTTCTGGTTTACGGTCTACTACTGTAATTTCAATTTACGGATGAATACCGAAAAAATAACGGTATATTGCTGGCGTCTCTGCTGCCAGCTCTTTATTGTTATTTTACAGGACAATTACTTACAGTGTAGCCTTAAAAGTAGACAGGGTGTCTGCCTCACGGACTAAAACTGGTAGTTGGTTCCACAGGAGAGGAGCCTGCTAACTAAAAGATCTGCCTCCCATTCTACTGTTAGAAATTCTAGGAACCACTAGTAAACCTGCAGATTGAGAGCGAAGTGCTCTGTTAGGAACATAAGGAACAATCAAATCTCTGATATCAGATGGAGCTTGGCCATTTAAGGCTGTATTCGTTAAATGGTGGATTTTATATGTATAATCTGAACCTGTAATTAGTTGCCATAAGTGAGATGAGAACTGATAGCTACTAATTATGAAATTCAGAAACAAGAGAATCCATTGTTCTGCATAAAGAAGTAAAGCATAATGCTCTTTGTTCTTTTTGACAAGGAAGACTTTCCTGTCCACCATTGAAAGCTTCCTTCATAACAGAAAAATCAATGCTTATAATTTCACAAGATCAGAACAAATCCACTGCAATGCAGGTGTTATTAAAACAATAAAAACATCATGTACAGGAATTTTCCCTCTCTGCTTCTCTTCTCTGTGTCTCCACTTTTCCCTTCAGGCTATACAAAAAGCTTCTCTGCAAAATGAGTTATACTAGATGCTTTTTATTATCGCTGGAGGATTTCAAATCGCTGCATAAATAAAACACACTATCGTTTGTAGGCATTTCCCTGGAATAGAGCTTTACACAAGGACTTATGTTCTTTACCTGAACGAGGCATAAAACTATCAAATGGAGTCTGTTGTCGTTATAGGGTTTTAAATAGATTATTTTAAATACTTAAATTAGCATATGACTAAACAAAGTACAGTCTTTCTTGAATTGAAATTTGAATGTTTAACGAGTGTCTCTTTGCTGAAACTACTCCACAGGCACACATAAAGCAGGTGCTGCTAAGCATCTGTCATCTGCAGCCTATGAAAAAACCCAGAACTATCAGTTCCTCTCCGGCTGTTTCTCAATCCACGAGAACGCGAGTACGGACTCCCGTTCTCGTAGAAATGCATTTCACCTCCTATTATTAATAGTCTCTAGATAACTATAAATTATGACTTTTTCATTTAGTGGGGGAATAATGGTGAACACAGTCAGATAAACACAAATCAAATTAACATTTTACCAAAGAGCCAGCGTTACTTCACACAAAGCTATGCAGAGAGAGGGCTCCTACAGTTGGTTGCCGTGGTAGAAAATGATAATATTCTCGCCTCAACTGATCTTAAAACATACTTTGATTACTTTTATCTTATTATAACTTTTAACTTAATACTCTGAACTCTGTAAAAACTCCACTGGCAGCTGCCGCTTCCCAGCATGTACCAATTTGTCCCCAGATTGATGAGCCAGCATCAGTATGGAGAATGGACAAGTCTGCTCTGATGCATGTTGGGTAAAGAGGGAGGGGCCAGAACAACATCTGTTCAGGGTCTGCTGTTCTTGTGAACTGGAACAGTGCTAGGGCTGAGGACGCTCCGAGGAACGCACAGTACACATATTGAAAAACGGCCCCAGACTTTCTAGTCGGAAGGCTGGATTCATTTGCAGGGGGGCTCGTCACCATGGTAACGTCCTCTGAGTGACTAGAAGCAGGCTAGCTTTTAGGATAGATCTGAATCCTAGGAAACGCTCCAACCAGGAGCCAATCAGCTGTTAGGAAACAAGGACGTGTCCTTTGATTGAAAACTCAATTTAAAGGGGAACATCAGTTTTTTTTTTTTACATTGGGCCCTCTATTTTATGTTATTCCATCATGTTCTACTCACCCATATGAGTTTTATGTCATTTGGAACCGTTCTGAAGATATTCCGTTAGGTTATATCAAAGTAACGTTTTCCTTTGGGCAACGAGTTGAAGGCACAAACTAAACTGTTCATCATTTATTCTTTATGGTACGCCAGCATTCAGAACATGGAGGCTGCCTGCCACAACTCCAGTCCGGCGCACGGATCTATCTATCTATATATATATATATATATATATATATATATATATATATATATATACACACTGGGTCTCTGGTCTCTAAACGCTTCCAGCAAGTGAGCACAGTAAGAGATGTGAGGCTCATTTCTGGAGCATGATTTATCCTTTAAAGGGGTGTCAGATCATTTTGACCTAAGCCGTTTAAGTCAGATTTAGTATAAGGTTGTTGCCGATGCAATGAACCCATGCAGATACAAACATTAAGTGTCTGTTAATAAGGAAATGATAATAATGTCTCCTTTTGTGTCGTTATCTGGGATATGTCTTGAATTTGCTTTCTCTTTCATTTTGTGTTTGAAGCCAATGGCTCCATGTGCTATTTAATTTTCCCCAGGGTTTAACATATTCATTTTAAAATTGAATTGAAAAAATCAGACATAATCAAAGTTTAACGTGATGTATTAATCATCTTTAATCCAGGCCTGTTGTGATAAGCGGTTTGAATAAAGGTAAAACTACAGAGTCTATGGAGTTCAGGAGTGGATCCATAATACTTGTTGCCGGTGACCTGCTGAGAGCTACTCTCGATCCTCTTTAGGTCTCAAACCTGTCAGTTTAGTAATGCTGCATCAGACCATTGTGGCTCTCATGTCGGCCCAAAACTTGTTATCTCCACAGGGATACGGCGGCTAACAAGAACCTTAACGACAAGTCTCCATGGAGATAACTGGACATCACCCAGAAACCATGACTACTGTGCCTGATGACTGGAGGGACAATTTAGGGCCATTTCACATCGACACGATCGCACCAACTCATGTGGCCAAAGTGTCTGTGAGTAAAGTAGAAGCCCACTAAAAGACACAAACCCCCCACCCCACACCGCCCACACCCACCCCGAGCTCAGGGTAATGACTACACTCTTTTCTCTGCAGACAGCCACAATTGGGTCTATTTGCTCTGCTCTTTCTCTACCTCTCAACTATCCTGTCAGCTTATATTGGAGCGTAATCTGTGGAGATGAATAGCACAATGTCTTTCAGTGTCATTTAGTATTTTTCTGTAACTGAGAGGTGACATCGTTTCATGAATATGGCTCAGACACATTCCCAAAACAACAGGTGGAAACCTGTGCCTGTGTCCAGCCTTTTACCCCAGTTAGTTGATTTTCAAAGGCTTTCCTGCGGGACGGTATTATTGATAAGCAGCTAATGTGAATGAAGATGGAGATGTTTTACTTTACCAGCTGAAACTAGATAGCTGCATTGAATCCACCTTAATGTTAGCAGGAGTATGGACACATCCAAGTCACATGATTTTGGTGCAAAACATCTTGGCACCATAGCTGTCTCGATTTTCTTTGCATTATCTAACAAGTCTTTGAAATAACTTCCCCTTTGGCAGTGTTGTGCATGAATTCGTTCAATAAATGGCATTCACTGAATATGTTCCTGTGTTTAGTGAACTTTGAACTGAACGGATCAGTTTTGAAGTAATGAATGTTAACTTGTCACAGTTCTGGTTCTGTTATGTTTTCTTTTAAGCTTTCAGTTTTACTTTGCTCCATGTTTTCTAGTTTTAGTAGTTTAATTCTTATTTTGTTGTTTTCTCTGGTTATTTTTCAGGTTTTGATTTGTTGCCTTCTGCTTCCATCTTGTGTTCTCCTTTTCCCTAGCTCCTTTCCTGTTCTGCTCTGCTCACACCTGCTCCCAATCTGCTTGTTTGTCTTCTCTTTGTTTCAGTCTCCCATAAATACACTCTTTGTTCAGTTCCTCAGTTTCTGTTCCTCATCTAACTTCCTTTAACTTTGTATCTCTGAGACTTCCTCCTCGTGATTGTTTTCCCCAGATGTCTCCATGGTTTCTGGTTTGTTTTTGACTTTTTTTCACGTTTGATTTTTGGGTTTTTGGATTACTGCCTCTGTGTTCAGTTTACCCTACATTAAATCAACAAGAAACTCACCTCTGCCCTTCTTCCTATGCATTTGGGTCCTCACACCACAACCAAATCCTGATATAACTACTCTAGAGAACTATGACAATAATGAGTGACACAAACCGGCGGTAAGTCAGACCTGTTCCTGGTGCACGTTGGTCTCCACCATGCCTGCCTTTTGTCACTTATTCTGTTCGTTACATTTCTGGACAGAATTTCTAGGTACAGCCAGGGACCGGAGGGTGTCCGGTTTGGGAACCTCAGGATATCATCTCTGCTGTTTGCATGATGTTCTCCTGTTGGCCTCATCAAACCACGACCTCCAACGTGCCCTGGTCGGTTTGCAGCCGAGTGTGAATTGGCCATGATGAGGATCAGCACCTCCAACTCCGAGGTCATGGTTCTCCACTGAAGAAAGGTAAACTCCCTTCTTCAGGTCGGTGGAGAGTCCTTGTCTCAAGTGACGGAGTTCAAAACCTCAGGTTCTTGTTCACGAGTGAGGGACGGACAGAGTGTAACATTGATAGACGGATCTGTGCACCGTCGGCAGTGATGCGGAATTGGACCGTCCTGGTGAAAAGGGAGCTGAGTCGGGGTGCAAAGCTCTTGATTTACCAATCGATCTACATTCCCACCCTCACCTATGATCATGAGATCTGGGTAATGATCGAAAGAACAAGATTGCGAATACAGGCAGCCAAAATTAGTTTCCTTCGCAGGGTGGCACCCTTGGAGGTCGGCTGAGGAGTTCAGTTACCCGGAAGGAGCTGAGAGTCGTTGCTCCTCCACTTCAAAAGGAGCCAGCTTAGGGGGCTCAAATTGGTGGATGTCTCTTCGTTGCCTGCCTTGGGAGGTGTTCCAGGCATGTCCCATTGGGAGGAGACCTCGTGGAAGGCCCAGGGCACGCTGGAGGGATTATGTCCACTCAGGTTCCCCTCAGAGTTGCTGGAGGACATGTGTGTGGATAGGGAAGTCTGGGCATCTCTGCTTATACTGTTGCCTCCAAGACCCAGCCCTGGATAAAGAGGACGAAAATGGATGGGATGGTTGGATAAAGACCTCACGTTGGCGTTCAAATGATAAGGACACTTTTCATTGGATTACATCAGGTTTTACTGCACTTATTACAGTAAACAGCCTGACAGAGCAGCATCTATACTGCTAGTACCAGTCTGCTCCATTCAGACTCATCTGCTGGGATTTCTGATGCCAGTTTAGCAAAGCCCTTGGCAGAGTTTGATCAACTAACAAAAGAAGACTGGGACAGACAAAAACACCAGTTTTAGGGGAAACTGTTCCCACCGGGACTTGACAAACAAGCCCGTACGTCAGCCACGTCCACTTCAAATTTAAAGCCACATATGGAGTTAAAGCATCTGAGCGATCTGTGGAAACATCTGCTACTAAATGAGGAACGTAAAAAATCATTTTGAATCCAGATCCTTTCAGCAGAACCTGAATGTTCCTGAATGTTTCTATAGTTATGTGTAATTTGGCTAAATAAAGGCTTCACTGCATATCCAGTATACCTGGACTGGATCCAGTATTTTCCATTTCTTTCTGTTGTTGGGATATATTGCCACAATGGAGCCCAAATCAATTGGATGAACCATCTAAAACCATCCCCCTTTCCTTTTTCAAAAAGAGAACAAAAGAATCACTGGAAAGTTCTGTAACTGCCCACCGTATAGGCGGTCAGCTCATGCATGGACCAATCAGCTGATTGAGGAGGCTGATACTTCCACAGGAAATGTCCCTACGTCACTCATGGTTTAAAACTCAGAGCGCGAGTTAAATCTTCCTCTTTCCCTGGGTTTGCCGTCTGGAAGTAGCTAACTGGAAGTAGCTTTCGTCCCAACGTGCATAGCGGCCACGCTAACTAGGAAGACAGAATCCTCCGGAGCTGATTGCTGAGTGGAGATTTGGGACTTCAGCTGCGTTGTTAGTTGGTTGCTGCTATTCTGAAGCCGTGAGATCAAAATGTGGATTGGTGCATCACAAAGGTTCTTAAAGTCACATCAACTGGGTCAGCGTAGGCCACATTGACATTTTTGAGATTGAGATTTTTGTCTCGCTCTAGTGGTAGCTTGTGTAATTACAACTACTCAGCTGATTCCAGTGTTTTGAGATCCAAATTGTGTAGTGCTCTCTTTGGCGCCATCTGGTGGCAAAGGCATGTCATGGCAACCACAGCTTGAAAATTCCCAGGTGAAGGCACCTTGTCTCCCCCTGGTGGTGACTTCTGAAATTGCAGCTGAATGGTGTAGAGAAGGAGTGACTTGTTTTTTTTTTCTTTCTTTCTTTTATGCTGTTTCACTGTTGCTTTCTGTGCTGTGGAAAAACAGGGTTTTAACAATTGGAGAGTGGTAAACTTAAAACTGTGAGTATAAAAGAAACAAAACCTCAGGTTTAATTGTGCAGCTGCCAACTTTGACCACCTCTGCCAGGTTTTCCAACACTGCATTATCCATGCTAACTCCTGACCCAGCAGGTGCAGCAGAAGCAGCGAGTTTACATGCAAAGTCAATGCAGCGCGTTTTGAGCAGCAGGCGCAGCGCGTCGGGAGCGTGTAAGCATCTGACGCACCGCCAATGCGCTGCTGCTCGAGATGGAAAAATTGAAGTTTTGCTGCTGGAAGCGCCGCATCAACCAATCAGAGAAGCTGATCTGGGAGCTGACGGCGAGACAGACACATCGCTCTGATGACATATGATATTAAGGCAAATGAAAAGGGCTGGATGGATGAGGAGGTGATGAAAGAGTGGCTGAGGCAGGTGTATGTAAGGAGACCAGGTGTTTTATTCCACGCATCACCATCTCTGTTAATCTGTGACTCCATGCGTGTCCATCTCACAGCCGATGTGAAAAAAAAGGTGAAACAAATGAACGCTGTGCTCGCCGTTATCCCAGGAGGTCTGACAAAGGAACTTCAACTGCTCGACATCGGTGTGAACCGGCCGTTCAAAGTAAGGCTGCGAGCGGCGTGGGAGCGATGGATGACAGACGAAGTACACAGTTTCACGAAAAGTGGAAGGTAGCGCCGGGCAAGTTACGCCACCGTTTGGGAATGGATTGTAGATGCTTGGACTAACGTGTCTGCTGGCTCTGTTGTTCAAGCTTTCGCAAAAGCCGGCATTATTTCTGAGGAGCCGCCCGGCACGGAAAGTGACTCTGACAGCAAAGAAGGGGAAATTGGCATGTCTGATTTAGCGCAGCTGTTTAATTCAGAAACAGAGGATGATGACTTTGATGGGTTCGATTAATACTTTGTAATAAATACATGAATAAAGCACAATCATACTCAGTTTTACTCCTGCTCTATTTTACTACCTGAAAACTTAATTCAACAGCAGCCTCTGGGCCACGTCGCCTCTGGTTTCACCGCGGCGGCTGGCAGGTGTTTTTTCATCTAAATAAGCTCTTAGTTAAGAGCAGCAGGGAATTCCACATAGGAATCTTCAGGTTTGGCTCATGAGGGCAATCTCGGCAGGTTAAGCTCATCCAGAGCTTCAGGTTAGGGACAGGTTTCCTGTAAGGCAAAAACAAGGGAGAGTTAGAATCAGATCTCTCTCAAGAGACAGCTAAGATTCATCTGTTTCTAGGCTCAGGTCGCTAACCAAACTAGGTCAACACTGCGGCGTCGAAGCAAGGTCTGGCAGCTACTCATCAAGAGGGCAGGTCTGTTGATGAGTAGATGCGTCTCAGGTGTGCTGGAAGACTCCAGCTCCAGGAGACCCACGGCGCACTCTGCTGGAGGAAGGTGGTGCAGCTCCAGATCCCAACAGTACCCCCCTCTCAACGACCGCCTCTTGGCGGTCCAGAAGATGTCGACGGGAGGGAGCTCTCATATTCCTCGATTAGAGAAGGATCGAGGATGTAAGAGCCAGGCACCCATGTGCGGTCCTCCGGACCGTAGCCCTCCCAATCGACGAGGTACTGCCAACCGCGACCTCGCCGAAGGGAGTCCACGATCCGGCGGACGGTGAAGGCAGGATGTCCATCGATGTCCAGGGCGGGTGGAGGGGAGTCGGATGGAGGGCACAGGGGGCTAGAGACAACAGGCTTAATCTGGGAGACATGGAACGTGGGATGATACGTAGACTCGGAGGAAGGTGTAGACATACAGCAGAGGGGTTAATGATCTGGGCAACCTTGTAGGGACCAATGAATCGGGGGGACAGTTTTCGAGACATCCCCTTGAGGGGAATGTCTCGCGTGGAAAGCCATACCTCTTGGCCTATGGAGTAGTCAGGGGCTGGACGTCTCTTGGAGTCAGCGAAGCGTTTAGTGGACACAGAAGAACAGTTGAGGGTGGCGATGGTGTCCTTCCAGACCCTCTGACAAAGACGGATGTGTTGCTGAACTGAACGGACCGAGATCTCTCTCTCGTCTGCAGGGAAAAGTGGAGGCTGATAACCGAGACTAACCTGAAACGGGGATAAACCGGTGGAAGCTGACTTGAGTGAGTTGTGGGCATATTCGATCCAGGTAAGGTACTGACTCCAGTCAGTGGGGTTGTTTGAGGTCAGGCAGCGCAGGAGAGTGGACTCAAGTTGTTGGTTCATCCTCTCCGTCTGCCCGTTAGACTGTGGGTGATAATCAGAGGTGAGTGAAGACTTACAGTTCAATGCAGAGCAGAAGGCTTTCCAGACTTGGGAGATGAACTGTGGACCGCGGTCAGAGAGGATTTCCTGTGGGATGCCATGGAGCCGGAAAACATGCTTCACCAGAAGCTGTGCCGTCTGGAAAGCCGTGGGAAGTTTTCTGAGGGGAATTAAATGACAAGACTTGGAGAAATGGTCGACGATGGTTAAAATGGTGGACATACCTCTGGAAATCGGGAGACCAGTGACAAAATCGACGGCAACGTGAGACCAGGGACGGGTAGGAACGGGTAGAGGATGCAACAGGCCTGAAGGTGGTTGGTGAGAAGTTTTGTTTCTGGCGCAGATGGAACATGCCAACACGTACTCCTTTACGTCCTTGTGTAAGGATGGCCACCAGAAACGTCTAGAAATCAGGGCAATCGTTCGGCTCACTCCCGGGTGGGCGGAAAACTTGGCAGTATGCTTCCACTGGATCAAACGGGATCTGACAGAAGAAGGGACATAGGTTTTATTTGGAGGACCATTACCTGGGTCAGGTTCAGAAGCTAGGGCAGAGTTGATGAGATCTGTGATCTCCCAGGAAACCACTCCAACAGTACAGGAGGCAGGAAGAACAGGCTCGGGCGTCTCAGGTTGATCAGCAGAGTAAAGACGAGAGAGAGAATCGGGTTTGATGTTCTTGGAACCAGGTCTGTAAGAGATTATGAGATTGAAACGGGAGAAAAACAAAGACCATCCGGAGTGACGTGGGTTAGCTTGTTTGGCGGATCGGAGATAAGCCAGGTTCTGATCGGTCCAGACCAAAACTGGATGTTCGGCCCCCTCGAGCCAGTGTCTCCACTCCTCCAAGGCGAGTTTGATGGCTAGGAGTTTTCGGTCCCCAACATCATAGTTTTGCTCTGCCGGTGAGAGTCTATGGGAAAAAAAGGCACAGGGGTGAATCTTTTGGTCTGAGTCGAGTTGTTGGGACATCCCGCACCAACGCCAGAGTCAGAGGCATCCACCTCTAGGATAAACTGCTTAGAAGGGTCTGGCTGGATCAAAATGGGAGCTCTAGAAAACAGGGTTTTTAATTTCTCAAAAGCGTTTTGAGCTTCAGGTGTCCATTGAAAAGTTTTTTTTACTGAAGTCAGGGTTGTGAGAGGTAGAGCTGTTTGACTGTAGTTCCTTATGAAGCGTCTGTAAAAGTTTGCAAAACCCAGGAATCTCTGAAGCTGTTTGCGGTTTTCAGGTGTCGGCCAGTCCAGAACTGCCTTTATCTTGTCTTCGGATGGCTTAACCTGCCCGCCCTCGAGCACAAACCCTAAAAAGGTGACAGATGGTTGGTGAAACTCACATTTTTCAGCCTTTACAAAGAGCTTATTTTCCAACAGTCTTTGAAGGACCAGGCGGACATGTTTCTTATGCTCTGAAAGGTTCTTGGAGTAGATCAAAATGTCCTCTATGTACACAAACACGAAAATGTTCAAAAAATCTCTGAGGACATCATTGACGAGTGCTTGAAAACATGCAGGAGCGTTTGTGAGACCAAAAGGCATGACCAAATACTCAAATTGGCCTAAAGGGGTCTTAAAGGCTGTCTTCCATTCGTCTCCTTCTCTTATCCTAAGAAGGTGATAAGCATTTCTTAAATCGAGCTTGGTGAAGACTGTTGCCCCCTGAACAGGTTCAAATGCTGATGCTAGTAATGGAAGTGGGTATTTATTTTTTACGGTTATCTGGTTAAGGCCTCTGTAATCTATACAGGGTCGTAGGGAACCATCCTTTTTGCCCACAAAAAAGAAACCAGCACCAAGAGGAGAAGAAGATGGACGGATTATCCAAGCAGCTAGAAGAGATCAACAGTTCTAAAGGTTGTGTTTGATGAGTGACTTGATGGAGTTTCTTTCCATCGATAGCGGATACTCTGAGAGGCTTGGCTAACGGAACTGTTTCAATATGTAACTGCAGGACCAGGTTAGAATCAATGAGATTACGCTCACATCCAGAGTCAACGAAAGCAGACAAGGTGAGATTCTGGTTAGAGAAAAAAAGTGTAGCAGGTAGCATCAAATGAGGAGACTTTTCAGTTTTCAAATGGCCCGTCAGACTCCCCAGTTCCTCTGACGGGCCCTGGCTTTTGACTTAGCCAGGCATGAAGCAACGAAATGGCCAATCTCACCACAGTATAGACACAGTTTGCCCCTGAAACGTCGTTGTCTTTCCTCAGGAGTTAGCCTTGTGTGTCCAATCTGCATGGGTTCGACCTCCGCTCCATCTGAGTGAGAGACTTGGACAGGAAAAGAATAAGTCTGGTTTTTAGATCTTGGCTTGGAAACAGGTTCTGTGGATCCAGAAAAAACAGAAGCATTATATAATGCAGGGGCAGGCACAGAAAAATTTAGACTTCTTTGTCTAGTGCTGTTTCTAGTTCGGAGTCTGTTATCCAACCTGATGGTTAAGCGGATTAAATCCTCTAAACTAGTTGGTTCGTCGATCGTAGCTAGTTCATCCTTGATGTTATCATTTAGGGCCTTAAAATAAGCACTTTTAAGTGCACATTCGTTCCACCCAGAGGCTGCGGCTTTGACCCGGAAGTCGATGGAAAACTCTGCAACTGTGGAATTTTCCTGTTTCAAATTTAGCAGGAAATTTAGCTCGGGAGTCAATAGTTTGTCAGAGTCATGGTTAAATACCTGGGAAAATTCTGAAATAAACTCAGAAAGAGTACACCTGAAACTGGACTCAGAAGAGAACCTTGCCTCCGCCCATTCAAGGGCTCGTCCAGTGAGTTGGGAGAAAATAAATGATATCATCCTTCTATCATTCGGAAAACTGCCAGGAGAGTGTTCAAAAATTAGTCGACATTGGAACATAAATCCCTTATAATCCTTCGGGTTACCTGAGAATTTTTCAGGGTGACTGGGACGGAACTCAGGAAATTACGTCACAACTGGTGACCTTGGAGGCGGAAGTGGATCCGGAACTGGACGTGCCGCTGGCGTGGCGTTAGCATTGCCCATGTAGCTAGCATATGTTTGAAGCATTTGATTCTGGTGTTCAATCTTGGTATGCAACTCACGGAGGGTATGCGCATGTCCATGGATCTGAGCATCTTGTCCCTCAAGCCTCCGACGGAGGTGATCTGCTGGGCTTTGTGTTTGGCCGCAGTGTTCTGTCATGATGGGTCTTAGGTTCTTAGCCCACATGCAGAACACAACGGAGGCTGGATAAAAGTTTAACAGAGTTTATTGAGTTTGCACAAAAACACAAGATCAGGAACTGGATCTGGAACTGGTCAGGGTAGGTTCACTGAATTCTGCAGAGATGATAGTTTGATTAGGAAGCTGGGTGATGAGTTATGAGTCTTTGATAATTCAATAGTATACCTTGATAGAGTCCGGGCTTCTCTTTGAGAGAGAGGGAACCGTTGGGTCCAGAGACTGTTTGTTCAGCAGAGTCCAAAAGCAGCGGCAGCGTCTAGCTTCTGACTTTAAAGGCAGACCTTGATCTGAGTTTCCAGCTCTTAGTTAAGAGCAGCAGGGGAATCCACATAGGAATCTTCAGGTTTGGCTCACGAGGGCAATCTCGGCAGGTTAAGCTCATCCAGAGCTTCAGGTTAGGGACAGGTTTCCTGTGAGGCAAAAACAAGGGAGAATTAGAATCAGATCTCTCTCAAGAGACAGCAAAGATTCATCTGGTTCTAGGCTCAGGTCGCTAACCAAACTAGGTCAACACTGCGGCGTCGAAGCAAGGTCTGGCAGCTGGTTATAAAGGGCAGGTCTCTTGATGAGTAGATGCGTCTCAGGTGTGCTGGAGGGCTCCAGCCCAGGAGACCCACGGCACACTCTGCTGGAGGAAGGTGGTGCAGCTCCAGATCCCAACATAATCTAAATCTTGCAGCTATATTTGCTGTGATCATTGGGAATAAAGTTGTTTTAATATGTTTTAAGTGAGAAAGTCCAGCTGAAAACTTAATAATTGCAGTCAGTTCATCCAGATTGTCTATATCTGTCGGAGGCGCTCAGACCCCCACATACCAGCGGTGCGCTGACAGTAGAAATCCCTTCAACAGCAGCCTCTGGCCTCTGGGTTCACCGCGGCGGCTGGCAGGTGTTTTTCATCTAAATAATTTAAACTGCAGGCACCAGGATACCGGTAATAAAAGCGAACATATTCTGTCGGCAGGTTTCAGGATTTTAAGTTAATTTAGGAGTGATCACAGCGCTTTGTCATCTGCGATGTGTCTGTCTCACGGCCAGCTCCCAGGTTTGATTAATACTTTGTAATAAATACATGAATATAGCACAGTCATACTCAGTTTTGCTCCCGCTGTATTTTTAAATACGCAGTAGAGGTATTTAAACGTAGTAGAGGACATGTACCTGTATATAAAAAACGCGCCCTATAGTCCGGTGCGCCTTATGTGTGTGTTAAATACAGAAATGGCACACATAACTGGGACTGCGCCTTTTAGTACGGTGCGCCTTATGGTCGTGAAAATACGGTATACATACATATATATATATATATATATATATATATATATATATATATATATATATAGGTAACAAACCTACAGTAAACGGAGTGTGTTTGTTTAGTGCGTGTAGTGCTAACAGGGTTAGTGATTTGTAGCCAGTGTGCTGCGTTTCCTGCTTCGTTCCCCCCTAATGAATCGAATGGATAGGGATCAGGATCAGATAGCAGTGGGAACCGATGCAGTAAAATACTAACCAGCCAATGAGGAGAAGTTGACCCTCTAAGAAACACCCCTCCTCATTTATATAATGGAGGGAGCAATGCAGACAGAAATGTAAAACGACAGAAATAAATAGTGTTGGATAAATAAATAGGGTAAAGCATACAAAGGAAGAATTAAGCAGACAAAAATATTATAACATGCACATTAATAACTATTACAAAGGCGAATAAATAATAAGCTAATTAAAAGAGATATAGAGTATACATTTATGTCTCACTGCATGATTTAATTTATATCTACATTTATTTGTTTATTGTATTTTCGGGGGTAATTAAATGAATGCTTGTTTATTTGATTAGCATTTATTTATTTCTGTATTTATTTTTCGATATGGCAGAGTTGGTCTTCCATAGTGGCTTCCACTCTGAAACACTGTCTGTGGATTAGAATGCCTGACAAAAAGCTGCCGCTTGAACTGGAATCAAGGCTCCACTTAAACAGACTATAAAATTTCCTCAGAAACAGGAGGAGACTGGCTACATTCTGAAATACCCCATTTCTAACTGAAAAACAAATAGTTAAATCAGAAAGTAGACAAACTTCAAAAGAGTGTTTGGATACAACCTATACAAGATTTACTCAAGCTGTAGCAACAGATGGCCAAAACTCACCTTTGAAAAATATCATTTTGGTAATAATGTTTCACCCAAAGGTTGATATTCCAGTGTTTACTGAACACCTACTGTCTCAGTGTGCTTTGCGTGCCAAGCTTCTTTACTGACCCAGTTACAAGGAGTCCATTGGACAAAGTAAAAAGCGTTTCAGTTTAAGTCACATTCCTTTGTCTTCCCTGTGTTGCTGAATTGTGGGTCGGACCTGAACATGTTGAATAAAGCTGGATAGCTAGCTGGATCAAGCTAGCTCTATAACTATTATCTACTGTAGAGGTAATACCAACAATTAGGGTTAAAGTTTGTAAATATGTGTATCTGCATTCATATTTCTAAAACCTTTATATTCTCTGTAAAACAAAGAACACAACAAATCTTTGATTTTGCATCCAATGTGACAGGCTGGTGCCGAACTCTGGCAGACTATGGGTGAGAGGCGGGTCTACCCTGGACAGGTCTACGCTTGTCTGCCGGTCTGTGTCAGGGCGACACACGTAGAGACACGCAAAGACACTTAATCACACATCTGGATAGAACTCACGCATGCACTAGGAGCGGTACTCGAGGAGGGGGGATGAGGGAGGATGGCATCCCCCTTCTTAAAAAAATCTTCTAAATCATCCCCCTTCTTAAATGACCATCCCCCATCACTGAATGCATAAATGTCTACTTTATATTAACAGTAGAAACACTAATATTGACCTGTTCAACTTTTGGCAGGCTCAGTGCTTACAAGTATCGCACAGCTTGCACTGTTCTGACCAGCATCACGGCCAAGCGGCAAAGACAACGTGATCTGAGGGAATGTGAAGATAAGGAGGGGAGGGAGTCTTCATCAGGTCATAAGTTGCCGGGATCTCCCTCCCCTGCTTAGTTTGAGAAATCCTGTGTTTACAATTATGTTTTTCCACATAATCATACCTGTTCTTTCTGATTGTGGTGTGAATTTCATAAGTCTGGGACAATAAATGTGAAAATACAGAGGGGAAGGAATCTTCAGCAGGTTCCAGGTTCTAAGTTTAACAAATAAAGTGTCAGAGATCATCCAGAATGGTTGTTGATAGCGAAACTCTGCACTGCATTTATTCATCGCACACTGACTGTAGCACATCGACTGAAACGTATCTCCATACAAGTAAAATCCTGTTCATTCGAATTTATCTGTTCACCATAATTATCAATTTTAAGGCACCCATCTATAAGAAATATGAAAACATTAAGAATATGTTTAAAATGTCCCTTTTCCTTCATATTTCAATCTGTTTTCATTTGCGTGTCTGCAATAAGGCTGGCTCTTCTTGACAAAGCTGTTTCAAAATGTCACAAAATAGAAAGAACTCAGCAGTAAGGAATGTGCGGAGAACAACAACTTCTTAAACTCTAAGAGCCATTTCAATTTAATTAAAAGTTTTTTTCATATATTTAAAAAAACATTTTTGTCAAAATGTAGAATTTTTCTTTAATAGCTTCTCTTCTCCTCTCATCCCTTAACCAGTGTTGCCAACTCCCCACCAAGAAGGGCCGCTATTGTCTGTCCTAGAAGGCGCTATAAGGCGCTAGATAACGCCTGTCGTCCCATTAATGGTAAATAGCTTCAGTTCCACCGACCTGATAGTTTTAACTCATTCATTGCCAGCATGTAGCCTAGCTTACTTTAAATTAACCAATAGAAGCAATACTGATTTTCTGATAAACAGTCTATTTTATAAAACAAATACTCTTAAAGAATATTTCAAAGGTAAGTAAAATTATTATATTTTATTCAGGATAATTTAATTTCCAGTTTAATTCTAAAGTATTTGAATTTGTTAGCAGTTTTTTCAGATTTTTTAAAATTCAATTTCAGTTTGAATTCAATTAAATTTAATTGATTGAATTTGAATGAAAAAATACTTAGTTGAAAAGATTCAGATATTCATTTGCAATGTTTTTGTGAGGTTTTGTTCCAAACCTTAATAGATTCATAGTGTCCTACCATGACTGAAGCTGATGACAGTGGGAAATTTGTCCCTAACTATGTAGGGCAGGGGTCTTCAACATTTTCCAGGCTAAGGACCCCCAAACTGATGGCGAGATGGAGCGGGGACCCCCTAATTTTATATATTGTATGAAATTGTGTTATATCAACCTGGTTCTATAGTCACTCTATTACAGATGGAGTCATGTAATGGAACTAATTTTGCCCTGGGATTATTAAAGTATTTCTTATTCTGATTCCTGTTTGATGGGACAGGTGTTGCGAATGAAACGGTGTCCAGCTTGAAAGAGCTCCTGTGTGTCGTTGAATGTGAGCATTGATGACTGAAAGACATCTGCCTCCATTTATCTGTTTACTGCAGTCTGTTGAATTCATGTTAATGTGGATTTGAAGATATTTCAATTAGTGGAAAAAATTGCAGGGGGAATATATTTATAAAAAAAGGTTTAGGTTACAGCTATCCTATACCTGTTTGACCTCTTTTCTCTGGTTCATTTGTCATTTATGTTGAAGACTATCTAAAAATATAAGTCATGTTTTTGGATATTTTATGCGTCAAATCTTGATATTCTTTCTCTGACTTTTTGAAGAAGTAAAAAAATCTAGAGTCTATGTTTCTGTTCTTACTATTAAACTTATTGGAAAAACAATAATAAAACATTTGTTATATAATCTTCTAATTTCCACTCTTTTGTCAGATATTTGACTTATTTTTACTCAGAAACGCAGATCTGCATTGATGACTGAAAGACATCTTCTGCCTCCATTTATCTGTTTACTACAGTCTGTTGAATTCATGTTAATGTGGATTTAAAGACATTTCAATTAGTGGAAAATATTGCAGGGGGGAATATAAGTCTAATTAAACAAAACTTTGCGACCCCCATGCAGTACCTCTGCGGACCCCCTAGGGGTCGCGGACCCCCTGTTGAAGACCTCTGATGTAGGGGTAGAGATAGCCATGCGAGTCCAGTGATTGACTGGTCAAGGTCAATGACCAGCATACCTGGCATGTAACAACCAGACCATGCATAATGTTTTAGGTTAATCAAATATATTAATTAGGCTATGTATACTTCCAAAACTATATCCAGCATCCCCCTTTTTTTTTTTACAACTCAACTACTGACTGAGAACATGTATAGTCTATGCAGAAAAACCCCAGACCAGGAATCGAACCCAGAACCTTCTTGCTGCAAGGCAACAGTGCCAACCACTGCTCCACCGTGAAACCCGCATATAAAAATCATTGGAACAGTTCACAAAAAGGAATACTTTACGATTTATAGGAGTTCAGGTAGAAAAAAACCCAGAAAAAGTTAAATATTGATCCTCTTTAACAGTGCAGGTAAACACAGCTTATTGCTCTCCTCACTTTATAAAAGAGTAAAGAAAAACTTTAATAAACTTCACCTATCCCTCTTTGACAGCCTTATTGTTGCCTTTTTTCTCTTCTTTAGACATAGTTCCCATTAGATTTCTATTATAAGCCTATTAAAACGCTCTGTTCTGGCTGGAGATGCTGCGCAGCAGACTGGTCATAAAGTCAGGCTTTGCTTTTATTAAAAACTATTATAATCATTCCCAGTCATATGTGGGACGGTGTTTCAATTCATGCGGCAAAGAGACTGAAATGAAAAAAAATCTACTCAGATCAGGATCTCTTAACCTGCATAGCCGGAGCCTCTCTATACAGAGTTAGTGTGACATGGAAGAACATCCGACTAAAAAGTCGGGTCATGCAAACGCTTTTTCAGCCTAATTAATATTATATATAGTTAAGTCATATAGTTAAGTTTCAGTAGAAAAGAAAATAATATTAAATTGAGCATGTTGCTGAAAATTGAAAAAAAAAATTATAAAATTAAGTTTGTTAAAAAAAAAATTTGTACAGCCGAAACAATTCAATTTCAATTCAATTCAGTTTATTTATATAGCGCCAAATTCACAACACATGTCATCTCAAGGCACTTTACAGTTCAACCAGATCATACAGTCAAATTGATACAAAGTTTTCTGTCTAAGGAAAACCAGTTGATTGCATTGACTCATTGACCCAAATACAATCCCTCACACTAAGCATGCTTGTAGCGACGGTGGAGAGGAAAAACTCCCTTTTAACAGGAAGAAACCTCCAGCAGAACCAGGCTCAGTGTGAGCGGCCATCTGCCGAGGCCGACTGGGGTTCAAGGAGACAGAAGCAGAGATACAAAAAGCAGCTGTAAAAAGGCGGCCCCGTCCAGGAAACACACAGCCAGGCAGACAAGCTCCAAGGCAGCTCCCATGCCAGAGGACGAAGAGAGCACATCCACTCAGTCACGGTCAGAGAAACAGGACCACACTGGAAAACAGGCCGATCTCCAACATCTATAAACAAGGGTGTTGATGGAAGCAGCAGAGCTGATGTTTCTTTCCAGGATGACGTCACAGCCAAACAGGAACAGACGAGGCAAAGCTACTCTGAGGAAATGCAGAGAGAGCAAAAGGTTAGAGATTGAACTAACAGATTCTGCAGAATAGGAGAACAGAGATAGAATGAAGCAGAATGATGAAAAAGGGGTCCCTATGTCCTCCAGCAGTCTAAGCCTATAGCAGCATAACTATAGAGATAGATCAGGATAACCTGAGCCACTCTAACTAGAAGCTTTATCAAAAAGGAAAGTTTTAAGCCTAGCCTTAAAAGTAGACAGGGTGTCTGCCTCACGGACTAAAACTGGTAGTTGGTTCCATAGGAGAGGAGCCTGATAACTAAAAGATCTGCCCCCCATTCTACTTTTAGAAATTCTAGGAACCACTAGTAAAACTGCAGATTGAGAGCGAAGTGCTCTGTTAGGAACATAAGGAACAATCAGATCTCTGATATAAGATGGAGCTTGGCCATTTAAGGCTTTATATGTGAGAAGGAGGATTTTAAATTCTATTCTTGATTTAACAGGAAGCCAATGAAGAGAAGCCAGGATAGGAGAGATATGATCTCTCTTTTTCATTTTCATCAGAACTCTGGCTGCAGCATTTTGGATCAGCTGAAGGCTTTTAACTACAGTTTGTGGACTTCCTGATAGTAAAGAATTACAATAGTCCAGCCTTGAAGTAACAAATGCATGACCTAGTTTCTCAGCATCACCCCTGGACAGGAGATTTCTAATTTTTGCAATGTTCCTCAGATGAAAGAAGGAAATTCTAGAAACCTCTTTGATCTGGGATTTAAATGACAGGTCCTGATAAAAAATAACACCAAGATTTTTTACTTTATTATCTGAAATTTTTTACTTCATAATCCCATCCAAATTAAGTGACTGGCTAATCAGTTTCTTTTTCAGAGACTCTGGTCCAAAGACTATAACTTCTGTTTTGTCTGCATTCAGAAGCAGAAAGTTAAGAGTCATCCAGGTTTTTATGTCTTCAGACATGCCTGTAATCTATGTAATGGGTTAGCTTCATCTGGATTTATAGACAGATATAGCTGGGTATCATCAGCATAACAGTGAAAATTAATCCCATGCTGTCTAATAACTCTACCAATTGGGAGCATGTATAAAGTAAAGAGAATTGGTCCTAGCACTAATCCCTGCGGTACTCCACAGGTAACCTTTGAGTGTGTTGAAGATCTATCATTAACATGAACAAACTGAATTCGATCAGATAGATAAGATTTAAACCAGTCCAGTGCTGTTCCTTTAATTCCAACAAAATATTCAAGTCTTTCTAAAAGAATATCATGGTCAACTGTATCAAATGCAGCACTAAGATCCAACAGGACGAGCACAGATACAAGTCCATTATCTGAGGCCATGAGAATATCATTAGTGACTTTCACCAGAGCTGTTTCAGTGCTATGATGAGCTCTAAAGCCAGACTGAAACTCTTCAAAAAGTTCATTATGGTGTAAGTGATCGCAAAGTTGTTTGGCAACTACTTTCTCAAGACTTTTGGATAAGAAAGGAAGATTGGATATAGGTCTATAATTAACCAAGTCATCTGGGTCAAGAGACGGTTTCTTAAGCAGAGGTTTAATTACAGCAACCTTAAAAGCTTTAGGTGTCATGATTGGTTTAATATCAAACCCACATGCAGAACACAACGGAGGCTTGGTAAAAGTTTAACAGAGTTTATTTTAAGATGTTGACACAAAAACATGAACTGGATCTGGAACAGGTCCGGGTTGGGTTCACTGAAGTCTGCAGAGATGATAGTTTGATTAGCTGGGCAGGCAGATGATTAATGAGTCCTTTTAGATAATTCTGATTCTACCTTGATGGGGTCCAGGCTTCTCTTGTGAGAGAGGGAACCGTTGGGTCCAGAGACTGTTGGTTCAGCAGAGTACACAAGCAGCTGCAGCGTCTAGCTTCTGATTTTGAATGGCAGACCTTGATCAGAGTTTCCAGCTCTTCACAGAGAGCAGCTGGGGAAATCCAATATAGGAATCTTCAGGTTTGGCTCACCAGGGCTGGAAGGCAGGTTAAGCTCACCCAGAGCTTCAGGCTTGAGACAGGTTTCCAAACTAAGGTCAACACTGCGGCGTTGAAGGAAGGTCTGGCAGCTGCTTAGAAAGGGAAGGTCTCCTGATGAGTAGATGCGTCTCAGGTGTGCTGGAGGGCTCCAGCCCAGGAGACCCACGGCACACTCTGCTGGAGGAAGGTGGTACATCCCCAGATCCCAACAGTACCCCCCTCTCAACGACCGCCTCTTGGCGGTCCAGAGGATGTCGACGGGAAGGAGCTCTCATATTCCTCGATCAGGGACGGATCGAGGATGTATGAACCAGGAACCCATGTGCGGTCCTCCGGACCGTAGCCCTCCCAATCGACGAGGTACTGCCAACCGCGACCTCGCCGACGGGAGTCCACGATCCGGCGAAAAGTGAAGGCCTGATGACCATCGACGTCCAGGGCGGGTGGAGGGGAGTCGGATGGTGAGCACAAGGAGCTCGAAATGACAGGTTTGACTTGGGAGACATGGAACGTGGGTTGGATACGAAGACTCGGTGGCAGGTGCAGACGGACAGTAGAGGGGTTGATTATTTGGGCTATCTTATATGGGCCGATGAACCGGGGTGACAGCTTCTTGGACATGGCTTTGAGGGGAATGTCACATGTTGATAACCATACCTCTTGGCCTACGGTATAGTCAGGGGCAGGACGTCTCTTAGAGTCAGCGAAGCGTTTAGTGGAGGCAGATGAGCGGTTGAGGGTGGTGATGGTGTCCTTCCAGATTCGCTGGCAACGGTGGATGTGGTGATGGACTGATCTGACTGATATCTCTCTCTCGTCTGCAGGGAAGAGTGGAGGCTGATAACCGATGGAAACCTGGAACGGGAATAAACCAGTAGAAGCAGATCTTAAAGAGTTATGGGCGTATTCGATCCAGGTCAGAAACTGACTCCAGTCAGTAGGGTTGTTAGAGGTCAGGCAGCGGAGAGTGGACTCTAGTTGTTGATTCATCCTCTCCGTCTGCCCGTTAGACTGTGGGGGATAACCAGAGGTGAGGGAGGACTTACAGTTTAACACAGAACAGAAAGCTTTCCAGACCTGTGAGATGAACTGAGGACCGTGGTCGGAGAGGATTTCTTGTGGAATACCATGGAGTCGGAAAACATGCTTCATGAGAAGCTGGGCCGTCTGGAAAGCCGTGGGAAGTTTCCTGAGGGGAATTAAGTGACAGGCCTTGGAAAAACGGTCGACGATGGTGGACATAACTCTGGAAATCGGGAGACCTGTGACAAAATCTACTGCGATATGTGACCAAGGACGGGTTGGAACAGGTAGAGGATGCAGCAGGCCAGAAGGTGGTTGATGAGAGGTCTTGTTTCTGGCGCAGATGGGACATGCCAAAACGTACTCCTTAACGTCTCTGTGTAGTGATGGCCACCAGAAACGTCTTGTAATGAGGGCAATGGTTCTGCTCACTCCAGGATGGGCGGGAAATTTAGCTGCATGCATCCACTGGATCAGTCGGGATCTGACGGAAGATGGAACATGAGTTTTATTTGGAAGGCCGTTACCTGGGTCAGGTTCAGAGGCTAGGGCAGAGTTGATGAGATCAGTGATCTCCCAGGAAACGACTCCAACTGTACAGGAGGCAGGAAGAACAGGCTCGGGTGTCCCAGGTTGATCAGTGGAGTACAGACGAGAGAGAGAATCGGGCTTGACGTTCTTGGAACCAGGTCTGTAAGAGATAATGAGGTTGAAACGGGAAAAGAATAATGACCATCTAGAGTGACGTGGATTGGATCGTTTTGCCGATTGGAGATAAGCCAGGTTTTTGTGGTCTGTCCAGACCAATACTGGATGCTCGGCCCCCTCGAGCCAGTGTCTCCATTCCTCCAAGGCGAGTTTGATGGCAAGAAGTTCTCGGTCTCCAACATCATAATTTTGCTCCGCTGGTGAGAGTCTACGTGAAAAAAAAAGCACAGGGGTGAGTCTTTTGGTCTGAGTCAGATTGCTGAGATAAAACAGCTCCAAAACCGGAGTCAGATGCGTCCACCTCTAAGATAAACTGCTCAGAGGGATCTGGCTGGATAAGGATGGGTGCTCTGGAAAACAGGTTTTTTAATTTATCAAAAGCGTTCTGGGCTTCAGGTGTCCATTGAAAGGTCTTCTTCACAGAAGTCAGAGTTGTGAGAGGTAGAGCTGTTTGACTATAATTTCTTATGAAGCGTCTGTAAAAGTTTGCAAACCCAAGAAATCTCTGAAGCTGTTTGCGGTTTTCAGGTGTCGGCAAGTCCAGAACTGCCTTTATCTTGTCTTCGGATGGCTTCACCTGCCCGCCCTCGAGCACAAACCCTCAAAAAGTGACAGATGGTTGGTGAAATTCACATTTTTCTGCTTTCACAAAGAGTTTGTTTTCCAAAAGTCTCTGAAGAACTAGACAAACATGTTTCTTGTGGTCTGAGAGGTTCTTGGAGTAGATCAAAATATCATCGATGCACACAAAAACAGTACGTTCAAAAAATCTCTGAGGACGTCATTGACTAGAGCTTGAAAGCAAGCAGGAGCGTTTGTGAGACCAAAAGGCATGACCAAATACTCAAATTGGCGTAAGGGGGTCTTAAAGGCTGTCTTCCATTCGTCCCCTTCTCTTATTCTAAGGAGATGATAAGCGTTTCTC
The DNA here is from genome assembly GCF_016077235.1 of Cyprinodon tularosa. Lineage (NCBI taxonomy): Eukaryota > Metazoa > Chordata > Actinopteri > Cyprinodontiformes > Cyprinodontidae > Cyprinodon > Cyprinodon tularosa. Next base: position 64,829 of record NW_024039656.1, read on the forward strand.
AAATCGAGTTTAGTGAACACTGTTGCACCCTGAACAGGTTCAAACGCTGATGCCAGTAATGGTAGGGGGTACTTATTCTTGACGGTTATCTGATTTAAGCCTCTGTAATCTATACAGGGTCGTAGGGAACCATCTTTTTTACCCACAAAAAAGAAACCAACACCAAGAGGAGATGAAGATTGATGAATTATTCCAGCAGCTAGAGACTCACTGATATATTTTTCCATGGTCTCGCGTTCAGGTTTGGAGATGTTGTATAGTCTACTGCTGGGAAGGGGGGCTCCTGGTAGTAAATCAATGGCGCAGTCATATGGTCTGTGAGGTGGAAGAGACGTCGCACTGACCTTACTGAAGACTGGTGCCAGATCATGATACTCGGGAGGAACAGAAGTAAGGTCAGGAGAGTCCATCTCCCCCCTACCTCTAGGGGACTGAATAGCAGGAGCCGCAGAACGAAGGCATGACTCGTGACAGGAAGTGGACCAAGACTCAATGTGGCGTTAAGCCCAGTTGATATGGGGGTTATGACGTTCCAGCCACTCGAATCCCAGCACCAGAGGGGAGCATGCAGAAGGAAAAACAAAAAACGTTAATGTTTCACGATGGTTTCCAGAGATTAAAAGTTCTAGAGGTTGTGTCTGATGAGTGACTTGATGAAGCTTCTTTCCATCAATAGTGGATACTCTGAGAGGCTTAGATAAAGGGACAGTCTCAATATTTAATTGCTGGACCAGATCTGAATCAATGAGATTTCTTTCACACCCAGAGTCAATGAAAGCCGACAAGGTGAGATTCTGGTTGGAGAAAAAAAGAGTAGCAGGCAACATGAGATGAGGAGTTTTTTCAGTTTGCAGATGGCCCGTCAGACTCCTCAATTCCTCTGACGGGCCCTGGCTTTTGACTTAGCCGGACATGAAGCAATGAAATGGCCAGTCTCACCACAGTACAGACACAGATTGCCCCTAAATCTTCATTGTCTTTCCTCAGGGGATAGCCTTGTGTGTCCAATCTGCATGGGTTCGACCTCCGCTCCATCTGAGTGAGAGACTTGGACAGGCACAGAAAGAGTCTGGTTCTTAGACTTTGGCTTGGAACTGGGTTCTGCTTGTCCAGAAAAAAACAGAAGCATTGTTAAATGCAGGAGATGACACAGAAAAATTTAGACCTCTTTGTCTAGAGTTATTTCTAGTTCGGAGTCTGTTATCCAGTCTGATGGTTAAACGGATTAGGTCCTCCAAACTAGCTGGTTCGTCGATTGTGGCTAGTTCGTCTTTGATGTTATCATTTAAAGCCTTAAAATAAGCACTCTTAAGTGCACATTCGTTCCAACCTGAGGCTGCGGCTTTAACCCGGAAGTCAATGGAGAACTCAGCCACTGTAGAATTTCCCTGTTTTAAATTTAGCAGGGCTCGGGAATCAATAGTTTTATCTGAGTTGTGGTTAAATACTTGGGAAAACTCAGATATGAACTCAGAAAAAGTACAAGAAAAACTGGACTCTGAAGAGAACCTTGCCTCCGCCCATTCAAGAGCTTGTCCAGTGAGTTGAGAGAGAATGAAGGATATTTTCTTTCTATCATTCGGAAAACTGCCGGGAGAGTGCTCAAAAAGTAAACGACATTGAAACAAAAATCCCTTACAATCCTTTTGGTTACCTGAAAATCTTTCAGGCGGACTAGGACGGAACTTAGGAAATGACGTCACTGCCGGTGACCTTAGAGGCGGAAGTGGATCCGGAACTGGACGTACTGCTGGCGTGGCATTAGCATTTCCCATGTAGCTGGCATACATTTGTAGTATTGGGTTCTGATGTTCAACTTTAGTGTGTAACTCACGGAGGGTATGCGCATGTCCAAGGATCTGAGCGTCCTGTTCCTCAAGCCTCCTCCGGAGGTGATCTGCTGGGCTTTGTGTTTGGCCGCAGTGTTCTGTCATGATTGGTTTAATATCAAACCCAAATGCAGAACACAACGGAGGCTGGGTAAAAGTTTAACAGAGTTTATTTTAAGATGTTGACACACAAAAACATGAACTGGATCTGGAACAGGTCCGGGTTGGGTTCACTGAAGTCTGCAGGGATGATAGTTTGATTAGCTGGGCAGGCAGATGATTAATAAGTCCTTTTAGATAATTCTGATTCTACCTTGACGGGGTCCAGGCTTCTCTTGTGAGAGAGGGAACCGTTGGGTCCAGAGACTGTGGGTTCAGCAGAGTACACAAGCAGCTGCAGCGTCTAGCTTCTGACTTTGAATGGCAGACCTTGATCAGAGTTTCCAGCTCTTCACAGAGAGCAGCTGGGGAAATCCAAAATAGGAATCTTCAGGTTTGGCTCACCAGGGCTGGAAGGCAGGTTAAGCTCACCCAGAGCTTCAGGCTTGAGACAGGTTTCCAAACTAAGGTCAACACTGCGGCGTTGAAGGAAGGTCTGCTTATAAAGGGAAGGTCTCCTGATGAGTAGATGCGTCTCAGGTGTGCTGGAGGGATCCAGCCCAGGAGACCCACGGCGCACTCTGCTGGAGGAAGGTGGTACATCCCCAGATCCCAACATTAGGTACATATCCCTGTAACAGAGATAGATTAATCACATCTAAAATGGAGGAGGAGATCAAAGGGAATACCTCCTTAAATAACCTGGTTGGAACTGGATCTAACATACAAGTTGAAGGCTTAGATGACGAAAATAATTTTGCTAATTCAGAAAGTTCAACTGGATCAAAGCAGTCTAAACTCGGTTCAGATTCCATGACTACCTCAGGTACAATCGCGGATAGGGGAGTGCTTATGATCTTATTTTTAATAAGATCAATCTTATTTATAAAGAATCCCATAAAATCATTGCTGCTAAGAGCAGGTGGAATGGACGGTTTAACAGAGCTATGGCTCTGGGTGAGTTTGGCAACTGTATTAAAAAGAAATCTAGGATTATTCTTATTCTCCTCTATTAATGAAGAGAAGTATGCTGCTCTTGCTTTACAAAGGGTCCTCTTATACAGCAGTAAACCATTTTTCCAGACTAGGAAGGACTCCCGCAGGCCTGTGGAGCGATATTTTCTCTCCAGTTTCCTTGCATTTTGCTTCAAAGTACGCAGCTCTGCATTAAACCAAGGAGCAAGCTTTCTATTTTTAACGGTTTTCATTATCAAGGGAGCTGCGTTGTCTAAGGCAGTTCACAGAGAACTAGCAACCCCATCAACAAAATCTTCAACCTGTGAAGGGGAATAAGCTAAGCTTTTGCACTCTGCAGCACTGCTCAGCGACACAGAGAAGAGAGAAAGTGAAGCAGATTCTTTAAAATTTATAACTGCACTATCTGATAAAGATCTACTAAAATGTAACCTTCTTTTGGGGGAGGAGAACTCTGTTAAAGTAATCCTGAAGGTTATTAGAAAGTGGTCAGAGAGGACAGGGTTGTGAGGAAATACTGTTATTTCTTCACATTCTATGCCGTATGTCAGCACAAGATCCAAAGTATGAAGATGAGAATGTGTGGGACTATTCACATTTTGAACAAAGCCAATAGATAGCATTAAAGGCTGCTCTTAAGCTATCGCCTTCAATGTCAGCATGGATGTTAAAATCTCCCACTATGATGACCCTGTCAGTATTTAATACCAAATCAGAAAGGAACTCTGAAAACTCATCTAAAAATTCAGAGTAAGGACCTGGTGGACGATACAAAGTTACAAAAAGAAGAAGTTTTCTTGCCTTGAAATTTGGATGAGGGAAATTAAGGGTTAAATGTTCAAAACAGTTGTAGGTATTAACTGTTTTGGGAGTAATCAGTAAGTCAGACTGGAAGATTGTTGCTACTCCTCCTCCTCGCCCAGAACTTCTGGGTATGTGAAAATTTAAATAGCTTGAAGGAGTTGCCTTCAAGCTTTCTTAGTGAATCTGTAAATCAAAATCTTTTTGCCAAAAAGGTTCTTATCTGTAAACAACATTCACATATACCTATTGTATTGTGACCTTGTGCCACATCCAGAGTACCATTGTGTTCCAACTCTCCACCACCCCTTTTTTCCCCACTCATTGGGGAAAACTCAAGCTCATGTTGGTACAACACTTCATACTGTCAGAGCCCAGAACAGAAGGATCCAGTAATTTCAGGAGGACAAAACAGTTTGATTTCTCAAAATGTTTTATTGACAACAAAATTGGGTGGACATTGTCGGCTTCTAAGACAGGAACCTATGAGGGCTGGGGGAGCAGGTTGGGGACCACGTCTTTCTGAAAGTGGATCATCACAAATGAGTAAGTCACTAAAGTGACTTATAGTTCAGTCTGAGTCTAGAGGTAGAGGATTGTTCCTGGCTGGCTTGCTGCCAACACGGCGCAGAGTCCTATATTTATGTGTGTCGTAGGTTAGACGTCACAGGCATCCCCAACCTCGGTCCTCGAGGCCCGCTGTCCTGCAGGTTTTGGAGGTGTCCTTGCTCCAGCACAGTTGATTTTAATTGAAAACTGATCAACAGGCTTTTGGTCTACTGCATTCATTATAATCAGCTGTGCTAAGCAGGGAAACCTCTAAAATCTGCAGGACAGCGGGCCTAGAGGACCGAGGTTGGGGATTCCTGGGTTAGAGGACAGGAAGGACATCAGAATCAAGCAGACGGATTGTGGCAGAATATTCAAGAGGGCGAAGCCAAACCCAATTTTCGTGACATGGTGGGTTGTCAGAGCCAGGAAGTCCGATATCCGGTGAGACACCGAAGGAGAATCCAAGATGGGGTCAGGTAACAGTTCCAGGTACCGTACCCAGTGGGGCTAACAGGCTGGATGAGTGCAGGCAGACTCATTGGGAAACGTTTCCGGTGAGTACACTTGCGACCACTAGAGATCAGGCAGGAGTCACGAACACAGATCAGGCAAACAGGCACTCTCAGAGGTCGAGAGGCAGAACAGTTCAGGACCAGGTTTTCAAAAGACAAGAACGCTAGAATAATTCTCACCACACGGCTCAAAATTATCTGGCACTTATGGACTGGTCTAAAGTGTGTTTAAACTGAGACTAAAAAGGTGGACCTGAGAACCAGGAAGTGTTCTGTAGGTCAGCTGCAGGGACAAACCTAGTAGCCTGGTCAGCTGGGTTCAGCTCTGTTGGTACATAATGCCACTGGTTTGGTTGTGTGGATGCTCTAATACGTGTAACCCTGTTGGCAACGTACATGTAGAATAATTTGAAAGTGTTGTGTATATAGCCCAACAAAATCTTGCTATCTGTTTAGACTTTCACACAGTCCACTTTGATGTCTAGCTCATCCCTAATAAGCTCGAACATCTATATTGCAAGCACAGCAGCACAAAGTTCTAGGCACTGTACTGTATGTGATGGACGAGGTGAAAGTTTTGACTTTCCCATTACAAAGCTGACATGGCTGCATCCTTCATCACTAGCTGTTCGCAAATAAGCTACTGCTCCTATAGCCACGGTAGAGGCATCAGTGAAAATGCAGAGAAAATGTGTATAAAAGAACAAGTATGTGCTTTATGCAGAACATTGTTGTCATAACAACCCTGAAAATGGCAAAGAGACACGCCTATGAGTGCAATTTTTCCATCCGGACCAGGACTACAGTTGCTCAGCAACGTCCGGCGGGTTATAATGAAAAGCTGGTGAGCTTCCACTCGTACTGCAGCAAACACATTGCCGACAAACGCATCAAGCCAAGCCACATCACCAACATGAACGAGGTGCTGCTCACTTTACACCTCCCGGTGAATCACACGGTGGAGAAGAAGGGGACCAGCACGGTAGCGATACACACAACGGGGTATGAAAAAGCGTCGTTTACTGTTGTGCTTGGCTGCCACGTAAATGGATAGAAACTGCCTATGGTGATTTTTAAGCAAAAGACTTTACCTAAAGAGACTTTTCCAGGTGGAGTCGTTATTAAGGAAATGAAAAGGGCTGGATGGATGAGGAAATGATGAAAGCATGGCTGAGGGAGATGAATGAAAGGAGACCAGGTGGTTTTTTCCACGCATCACCATCACTGTTAATCTGTGACTCCATGCGTGCCCATCTCACAGCCGATGTGAAAAAAAAGGTGAAACAAATGAACGCTGTGCTTGCTGTTATTCCGGGAGGTCTGACAAAGGAACTTCAACCGCTTGACATCGGTGTGAACCAGCCGTTCAAAGTAAGGCTTCGAGCGGCGTGGGAGCGATGGATGACAGACGAGACCACAGTTTCACGAAAAGTGGAAGGCAGCGCCGGGCAAGTTACGCCACAGTTTGCGGATGGATTGTAGATGCTTGGACTAACGTGTCTGCTGGCACTGTTGTTCAAGCTTTCGCAAAAGCCGACATAATTTCCGAGGAGCCGCCCGGCACGGAAAGTGACTCTGATGGCGAAGAAGGGGAAATTGGCATGTCTGATTTAGCGCAGCTGTTTAATTCAGAAACAGAGGATGATGACTTTGATGGGTCTGATTAATACTTTGTAATAAATACTTGAATAAAGCACAGTCATACTCAGTTTTGCTTCCGCTCTATTTTTAAATACGCAGTAGAGGTATTTAAACGTAGTAGAGGACATGTACCTGTATATAAAACCCGTGCCATATAGTCCGGTGCGCCTTATGTGTGTGTTAAATACAGAAATGGCACACATAACTGAGACTGTGTGTCATGATGGGTTCACTGGTGTGACCCAATTATGCAGAACACCACTGAGACGGAAACTGGAGTAAAAGGTTTAACAGAGTTTTATTGACACAAGCACAGAGATTATGACTGGTTCTGGTTCAGGCCTGGGAAACTGGTTCACCGGAGTCTTGAGGGTTCTTGATTAAAGCCTTGAGAGGGAGGCTGTTGGATCTGGAGAGGATTTGATCAGCAGAGTCCGTAAGCTGCTTCAGCGTCTTACTTCTTAAGAATGAGTAGACCTTGGCTTTGAGTTTCCAGCTCTTGGTCCAGAGCTGCATGGAAGTTCAGAGAGAGGCTTCAGGTTTGGCTCAGAGGGCAGGCTCGGCAGGTTAAGCTCTTCCAGAGCTTCACAGGAGAAAAACTGGTTTCCTGGAAGACAGAGACAAAGGTTAGAATCCTTTCTGGATTCAAAAGTCAACGAAGGTTCACAGAGATACTAGGCTTAGGTGCTAACCAACTGGATCAACACTGCGACGTTGAGGCAAGGTCTGAAGACAGCTCAAGTACTGTGGATCCTCTGATGACGGAATGGGCTGCAGCTGTGCAGGAAGCTCAACTCAGGAGGATCAACGGCGGACTCTGCTGGAGAAAGGTGGTACTTCTCCAGCTCCCAACAGTACCCCCCCCCCCCCCTCAACGACCGCCCCTTGGCGGTCCGGAAGACGTCGATGGACAGGAACGCTTGTACTCCTCAATCAGGGATGGATCGAGGATGAAAAACCGGGAACCCACTGGCGATCCTCCGGGCCGTAGCCCTCCCAGTCGACGAGGTACTGCCAGCCGCGACCTCACCGACGGGAGTCCACGATTCGACGGACGGTGAAGGCAGGATGACCATCGACTTCCAGGGCGGGTGGTGGGGAGTGGGATGGTGGGCACAGAGGACTTGAAACTACAGGTTTGACTTGGGAAACATGGAAGGTAGGATGAATGCGGAGAGACTGAGGCAGTTGAAGACGTACGGCTGAAGGGTTGATGACCTGGGAAATCTTATACGGACCAATGAATTTGGGAGAGAGTTTACGAGACATTCCCTTGAGGGGAATGTCTCGAGTGGATAGCCATACCTCTTGACCCACGGAGTACTCGGGGGCGGGGCGTCTCTTGGAGCCGGCAAAGCGCTTGGTAGTCTCAGAAGATCGATTGAGGGTCGTGATGGTTTCTCTCCATATCCGTTGGCAGCGTCTGATGTGCTGGTTGACTGACTGGACCCAAATCTCTCTCTCGTCTGCGGGAAAAAGTGGAGGTTGGTAACCGAGACTGACCTGGATTGTGATTGGCCGGTGGAAGCAGATTTGAGGGAATTATGAGCATATTCAATCCAAGTGAGATATTGGCTCCAGTCGGTGGGGTTGTTAGATGTCAGACAACGGAGGGTCGATTCCAGCTGTTGGTTCATCCTCTCTGTTTGGCCGTTGGACTGTGGGTGATAACCGGATGTTAGAGAGGACTTACAGTCGAGAGCAGAACAGAATGCCTTCCAAACTTGGGATATAAACTGGGGGCCACGGTCAGAGAGGATCTCCTGAGGGGTGCCATGCAGACGGAAAACGTGTTTCACTAGAAGCTGAGCGGTTTGGAAAGCCATGGGAAGTTTCCCGAGAGGGATGAGATGACAGGATTTCGAGAATCGATCAACGATGGTGAGGATTGTTGACATACCTCGGGAGACAGGGAGACCAGTGACGAAGTCGATAGCTATATGGGACCATGGACGCGAGGGAACCGGAAGAGGCTGTAGCAGGCCTGAAGGAGGCTGATGTGAGGCTTTATTTCTTGCACAGGTGGGACAGGCCAACACATACTCCTTGACATCTCTGTGAAGAGTTGGCCACCAGAAGCGTCTTGAAATTAAGGCGACGGTTCTACTGACCCCCGGATGGGCGGAAAACTTAGCTGCATGCATCCATTGAATTAGACGAGACCTGACAGAAGATGGCACATATGTTCGGTTAGCTGGACCATTACCTGGGTCGGGTTCTGTAGCCAGGGCGGCATTAATTAGATCAGTGATCTCCCAGGTAACCACTCCAACTGTACAAGATGCGGGAAGGACAGGTTCAGGCATCTCAGGTTGATCGACGGAGTATAGACGAGAGAGAGAATCGGGTTTGACATTCTTGGATCCGGGTCTGTAGGAGATAATGAGATTGAATCGTGAGAAGAAAATGGACCACCTGGATTGACGGGGATTGGCTTGTTTTAGCTGACTGGATGTAAGCAAGGTTCTTGTGATCCGTCCAAACTAGAACCGGGTGCTCAGCTCCCTCCAGCCAGTGTCTCCATTCCTCCAGCGCCAACTTGATGGCCAGTAGCTCACGGTCTCCAACATCGTAGTTTTGCTCTGCGGAAGAAAGTCTACGAGAGAAAAAGGCACACGGATGGATCTTTTGATCGGAGTCGAGTCTCTGAGATAGGACAGCTCCTACGCCTGAATCTGAAGCGTCCACTTCGAGGATGAATTGTTTGGATGGGTCAGGCTGAATTAACACGGGTGCTCTGGAAAACAATGATTTCAGTTTCTCAAATGCAGTTTGTGCCTCAGGGGTCCATTGAAAATTTCGTTTGACTGAGGTTAGCGAGGTTAAGGGAAGAGCTGTCTGGCTATAGTTCCTGATGAAGCGGCGATAAAAATTGGCGAAACCCAGGAATCTCTGTAGCTGCTTGCGGTTCTCAGGAACTGGCCATTCCAAAACAGCCTTAATTTTGTCCTCAGAAGGCTTAACCTGCCCGCCCTCGAGCACAAACCCCAAAAAGGTGACTGAAGGCTGATGAAACTCACATTTTTCAGCTTTAACGAACAATTTGTTCTCCAGTAATCTTTGCAACACAAGGCGGACATGTTTCTTATGTTCAGAAAGGTTCTTTGAATAAATGAGTATGTCATCAATGTAGACGAACACGAACACATTTAAAAAGTCTCTGAGAACATCATTTACAAGGGCTTGAAAACAGGCAGGGGCATTTGTTAAACCAAAGGGCATGACCAAGTATTCGAACTGACCCAATGGGGTTTTGAAGGCTGTTTTCCACTCATCTCCATCACGGATTCTAAGAAGATGATAAGCATTCCTCAAATCTAGTTTGGTGAAAACAGTTGCCCCTTGTACAGGTTCAAAAGGTGAGGCGAGTAGAGGAAGAGGGTACTTGTTTTTAACTGTTATTTGGTTCAAGCCTCTGTAATCGATACATGGTCTTAAGGAACCGTCCTTCTTGCCAACGAAAAAGAACCCAGCACCCAACGGAGAAGAAGATGGGCGAATTATCCCAGCAGCTAGAGACTCGTTAATGTACTTTTCCATGGTTTCTCGTTCTGGTTTGGAAATATTGTATAGTCTGCTGCTGGGTAGAGGTGCTCCAGGTAATAGCTCAATCGCACAGTCATATGGTCTGTGTGGTGGAAGGGACGTAGCACTGACCTTACTGAAGACAGGAGCCAAATCATGGTACTCAGAAGGGACAGAAGAAAGGTCAGGAGAGTCCATCTCCCCCCCACCTCTAGGAGGCCCCACCACGGGGGCAGCCGATCGGAGGCATGTTTCATGACATAACGTAGACCATGACTCCACATGACGATCAGTCCAGTTAATATGTGGATTATGTTTCTCCAACCATTCAAATCCAAGTACCAGGGGAGAGCATGCAGAGGGAAAAACAAAAAATGTTATGGTTTCACGATGGTTACCTGAAAGTAGTAGCTCGAGAGGTTGAGTTTGATGGGTAACTTGGGGGAGTCTTTTCCCATCAATGGCAGAGAGACAAAGAGGTTGGGTCAGGGGAATAGTTTCAATCTGAAGTTGTTGAACGAGGTTAGAATCAATTAAGTTTCGTTCACAGCCTGAATCGATGAATGCAGAGAAAGAGAGGCTTTGATTAGCACAAAACAAAGTGGCAGGAAGCATCAGTCGAGGAGATTTCTTAGAGTTAGTATGGCCCGCCAGACTCCTCAGAACCTCTGGCGGGCCCAGGCTTTTGATTTAGCCAGGCATGAAGCGATGAAGTGTCCACTCTCACCACAGTAGATGCATAGTTTACTCAAAAAACGTCTTTGTCTTTCCTCAGGAGTGAGCCTGGTGTGTCCCACCTGCATGGGTTCGGCATCCATTTCCCCAGAATGAGAGGCCTGAACAGGCAGAGTGAGAGACTGGGCTTTAGATCTCGATTTGGGCAACTGTTCTGTGGGAGAAGAAAAAATAGTCACATTATTTGAGGTAGGGGCAGAGGAAAATGATCCCAGACTTTTTGACTTGGAACTGTTTCTAGCTCGGATTCTGTTGTCCAATTTTATCGTCAAACGGATTAATTCTTCGAGAGTGGCTGGTTCGTCGAGGGTTGCTAGTTCATCCTTAATGCTTTCGTTTAAAGCCATAAAATAAGCCCCTTTCAGAGCGCTTTGGTTCCATCCGGAAGCTGCCGCTTTAACCCGGAAGTTGATGGAGAACTCCGCCACAGAGGAATTTCCCTGCTTAATGTTGAAAAGAGCACGAGAGTCAATGGTTTGATCTGTTTCTTGATTAAATACCTGAGAAAATTCAGAAATAAACTCAGAATACGGGCAATTGAGGCTTTCGTCGGAGGCAAACCTTGCCTGAGCCCACTCCAAGGCTCTTCCTGTTAACTGGGAAAGGATGAAAGTTATCTTCTTATAGTCTGTGGAAAAAGTACCAGGCGAGTTCTGAAAAATTAAACGGCACTGAAACAAAAATCCCTTACAGTCTTTCATATTACCAGAGAATCTTTCAGGCAGACTAGGGCGGTACTCGGATGACGTCACTGCCGGTGACCTCGGAGGGGGAACTGGACCCGGAAATGGTTGTGGTGCCGGAGTGGCATTAGTGCTGTTCATGTAGTTAGCATAGCCTTGGAGAACTTAATTTTGCATTTCAATGTGGGTATTTAACTCACGTAGAGCCAAAGTGTGTCCATGGAGTTGGGCCGCCTGTTCCTCCAATCGACGGGTGAGGTGATCTGCTGGGCCTTGTGTTTGGCCGCAGTGTTCTGTCATGATGGGTTCACTGGTGTGACCCAATTATGCAGAACACCACTGAGACTGAAACTGGAGTAAAAGGTTTAACAGAGTTTTATTGACACAAGCACAGAGATTATGACTGGTTCTGGTTCAGGCCTGGGAAACTGGTTCACCGGAGTCTTGAGGGTTCTTGATTAAAGCCTTGAGAGGGAGGCTGTTGGATCTGGAGAGGATTTGATCAGCAGAGTCCGTAAGCTGCTTCAGCGTCTTACTTCTTAAGAATGAGTAGACCTTGGCTTTGAGTTTCCAGCTCTTGGTCCAGAGCTGCATGGAAGTTCAGAGAGAGGCTTCAGGTTTGGCTCAGAGGGCAGGCTCGGCAGGTTAAGCTCTTCCAGAGCTTCACAGGAGAAAAACTGGTTTCCTGGAAGACAGAGACAAATGTTAGAATCCTGTCTGGATTCAAAAGTCAACGAAGGTTCACAGAGATACTAGGCTTAGGTGCTAACCAACTGGATCAACACTGCGGCGTTGAGGCAAGGTCTGAAGACCGCTTAAGTACTGTGGATCCTCTGATGACGGAATGGGCTGCAGCTGTGCAGGAAGCTCAACTCAGGAGGATCCACGGCGGACTCTGCTGGAGAAAGGTGGTACTTCTCCAGCTCCCAACACTGTGCCTTTTAGTATGGTGCGCCTTATGGTCGTGAAAATATGGTACTTATGTTTAATGTACCTGAGCAGTAGCATCTTGGTATTCAGAGGTTTTCAAGGGCTTGAAATGACTTTTTCCACGCGTCCCACATTTCCTGTTTGGTGGGGGGGGGGCTGACAATTATCCTTATCCCTAACTTCAGATAAGGGCTTCCTTAGTAATGCTTTGCCCTGCATTATTATTGGGGAAACCAGCCCCAGTGGGTCACAGATGCTATTTAACACTGACAGTAGTCCCCTGTGTGTGAATGGTTTGGTCTCAGCTGAAACACGGTAAGTGAAGCTATCAGCTTGTAGGTTCCAGCAGAGTCCTAGGGTTCTCTGAACTTGAAGGGGATCTACTCCTAGATCTAAATGTTTTAAGTCTTTTGCATGATCCTCTGAAGGGAAGGCTTAAATGACTTGACTGCAGTTTGATGCTATCTTATTAAGGCGTAGGTTTGACTCCCCCAACATGTTTTGGGTTCTCTTAAGTAAGCAAAATCCTGTGAATTGTTTGTGCTACGTATATTAAATACTTGTTCCTGCTTTATCATCCTGTTTCCTGATGGTGGATTTGTTTGACTGTTCATAGGATTGGTTACCTGTGGAATGTCTTTTGTATTTATTGCAGTGACATTTCTGTCAGTAGGGGGTACTGCATCATGCTGGTTGTCTGAAAATAACAATTGAGATTGTTGTTTAACATACTCCCTGGTACGCTGCACAGTGGTAAAGGGCTCAGCTTCCACACAAAGTCCTTTGTCAAGCTCCCAGCTTTAAATCTCTGTTTCTTCATAAGCTGTGGCCTCCGCTTCAGCTGCTGCTATGGCTTTTTCGCACTGAAGGACATGGAGATGTGCATCCAATTCGGCTCTTTGTTTCATCATGTTGGCTTCCGGTTTGGCATAGGCTAGTTGAGCTTGCACTGCTTGAGCTTTGACGTAGGCTGATGAAGATGTCCATTGAGACCTTCTTGTGGGTGCTCTGGAGACCTGCGACATGGCGTCCAATGGTTGAGACGGCTGCTGTGTTGTAGCCTGTTGAGTGGCATCTTCCGGATCATCACCAGTTGCGTCATGTAGCCGATCAGCAGCATAGTCTTTCAGATAATTTCTTCGTGAGCAAAGACTCATGTTGATTAATGTTGCTCTGTATGGTTAAGCGCACAGTGTATGTTGTTTGTTTACTGTGCTGTCCTCACAACACGTGACCATGTGAAGCTAGACAGCCAGCGAACAACATGAAAAAAGTTCTCCACACAGGGCTTGCTTCTCTTGCATTCTTTGAAGAACGTTTATTCAAAAATCTGGTTTTGATTTTTTTTTTTTTAGAGACGAATATCTTCCAATGCAGAAGCGTGTAGAACATCATTTAATTTCAACATGAACAGTTTCTGTAGCTTACTTGTTGAAACAAGATTTTCCAGAGAAAATACGTCAAAGATATTTTCAAAGTGTGAGCACTCACTACCTAACATATTATAACTTACAGCTCTGACCAAAACGAGATGTCTTACTCTGATTTATTATAAACCCAAACTTTTTAGCTGCTTTTTAACATGGCTTTTCTTAGGCTAATTTTAAACTATGAACTAATATATTACATTATTTTTGTAACTAATCCATGCTATGAATTGCTTGCTGTCTCTTAACAAAAGGCATGACGTACTAGCTTTAGGCCTAGATATAGCCAACGCGGTGAAGAACAGGAAATAAACACGGGCCAAGTTTGTGCAACAACGGGGGAAAATAAGGCTGAAAAAGAGCGGGTATCCGGGTGGAAAAAGTGTCCCAGCGTTCTCGCGCACCTTGCTCTTCTTGCCGGTCCAACTTCATAAGTCATTGCCCTGAATGGGGTCATACCAACAAAACAAGCAGTAAGGTACCAAACAGGAATTATGCATAGTGTAGAGCGGATGTAGTTTTGACCAATCAGAGGCCTCCTGTCTGCGATACTGTCTACCGTGACCTATAAATTTAGAGAGGTGCACCAGAGTGTCTGTGGAACACACTAACAGATGACCTAGTTTATGAGTATAAATCAGTCTTTACAACCATTTTCACACCATGCTTGCACAATCGCCTCCTACATTCACTGCATGAAAAGTGGGATTTTCGTCAATATGCGGCACTGTAGATTGTCGCTGAAAACTCCCGTAAATTGTCAGAAATTGACGTGGACTTTCTTAGGCAGTGTTCCCCCCATGCCTCCCCCCCATGGAATTCTAGGGGAGGCTTTAACTGGTAAATGAACATGCTGTGAGCTATACAAATGCAAATCAGGGTTGCAGGGGGGGTTTTACTCCAAATGACATTTTTCTAAAAGGTAAGAAAATCTCTGATACAAAGAGATCTGTTAGTTCAATCTCTAACCTTCTGCTCTCTCTGCTTTTCCTCAGAGTAGCTTTGCCTCGTCTGTTCCTGTTTGGCTGTGACGTCATCCTGGAAAAAAACATCAGCTGTGCTGCTTCTATCAACACCCTTGTTAATAGATGTTGGAGATCGGCCTGTTTTCCAGTGTGGTCCTGTTTCTCTGACCGTGACTGAGTGGATGTGCTCTCTTCGTCCTCTGGCATGGGAGCTGCCTTGGAGCTCGTCTGCCTGGCTGTGTGTTTCCTGGACGGGGCCGCCTTTTACAGCTGCTTTTTGTATCTCTGCTTCTGTCTCCTTGAACCCCAGTCGGCCTCGGCAGATGGCCGCTCACACTGAGCCTGGTTCTGCTGGAGGTTTCTTCCTGTTAAAAGGGAGTTTTTCCTCTCCACTGTCGCTACAAGCATGCTTAGTGTGGGGGATTGTATTTGAGTCAATGAGTCAATGCAATCAACTGGTTTTCCTTAGATAGAAAACTTTGTATCAATTTGACTGTATGATCTGGTTGAACTGTAAAGTGCCTTGAGATGACATGTGTTGTGAATTTGGCGCTATATAAATAAACTGAATTGAATTGAATAGATCAGGCTCAGTATAGCCTCTTACATTTTAGCTTGAATTGATTTATTTAATTAATGTATAGAGACCAAAACAGATCTTTAGCTGACAGAGCAATACATTTAGAGCAATAATTATTTAAAAAAAAATTACATTTAAGATAAAAAATAAAATGTTTTCTGTCAATATGCTCAATTCACAATTACTTAAGTGGAAAAGTTTCAAGAAATTAGTCTAGGATGATTCACTTTATAACACGGCGCATTATCCTGCTGGAAGTAGCCATCAGAAGATTGGTACACTGTGCAGATTTCTCATCTCCATCAAAATATTTATTTTATACCGAGGGACTTAAACTTTAATCAAATCCATTCAAAAGAAACTTCTTATTACAGGAGTGAAAAGAGATGCTGAGTTTGGGAGTAGAGAACAAGTTCATTCAAAAAAAGCAGTTTTGAATTATCCTTATCCCCGTTACAAAAATCTACAAAAAAAAAAAATATATATATATATATATATATATATATATATATATATATATATATATATATTTGGGCTAAAAACTGAACATCTGCTGGATGATGGTGGGATTTTTTTAATATGTCATATTAAATTAAGCGCTCACAGGGTTCATACAGGAATGAGTGACTATATATATATATATATCCTGTAGCTTTTTCTCCGCCTGGAGCGATATATCTGACGAAATTGTTTTTATAAGCATTTTTTATTAAAGAATTATAAATACTTCGATAAACATATTTAAATAATTTTAGTGCCAATTAAGGCCTTGATTTAAAAAAAAAATGAATGAATTTTTAATTATTTTTATTGATCCGCGGAAACCCTGGTTCATCTCACGCATGCTCTCTACAGCGGAGGATGTATGCAATATGCTTTTCAAATAAAAAACAAAATCCTACTTTAAATATCAAAATGGACGGTTACCTGCTGGAACAAGTGAAAGTAGTGAGATATTTAGGTGTGTGGATGGACTATAAATTAAGTTTTGGAGTTCATATTCAGAAATTAATAGAAAAATGCAAAAAAGGAATAAATGTGTTAAGATGCTTGTCAGGAGCTGATTGGGGAGCAAGCTGTCAGTCTTTGAAGAGAATTTATTATGCAGTGATTAGGTCAAACATAGATTATGGTAGTATAGTTTATTGCTCTGTGAATAAAACCTTACTTAATAAGATAGAAGTTATACAAAATCAGGCTTTACGTATTTGTTGTGGAGCATTTACATCATCTCCAGTAGTATTATAGTTGAATTGGGAGAAATGCCACTTGAACAACGAAGGACTCAACTGAGAATGAGATATTGGGCTAGTGTAAAAGGACATAAAGAAAATCATCCGGTCAGACTTCTTCTGAAAAATTGTTGGGAATATGAATATAACGAAATAAAAAGCTTTGGATGGGTAGTAAAGAAAGAGGCAAGCAGTTTGAATTTGAAAGATTATGTAATAACCCCAACTGTTCCAATACCGGCAATTCCCCCTTGGATGTTTTCTACACCAGTGATTGATTTACAAATACAAAAAATAATGAATAAACGGGGAGAAAATACACCAACTGATATCATAGTACAACAACATTTAAGTGAAGAATATTATTCAGTTCTACAGGTATATACAGATGGGTCTAAGGAGCCAGAGTCTGGAAGAACAGCAGCAGCAGTATACATTCCGACATTCAAAATAAAAACTGCAAAAAGAATATCTAATCATGTGTCAGTATTTACAACTGAAGTATTAGCTATCATATTAGCACTACAGTGGATCGAAGAAGTTCAACCACTAAGAACTGTAATATGTACCGACTCAATGGCTACGCTGAATAGTCTTCTAAGTGGAAAATCTGAAACTAGGCAAGATTTAATATTTGAAGTATTGCAAAGTCTATTTAGAATAAGGCAGTTAAAAATACTAGTATACTTTCTCTGGGTGCCAGCACATGTGGGTGTAGATGGAAATGAGAAAGCGGACAAGCTAGCAAAGAAAGCATTAAATCATCAGCAAATAGAAATGAATGTATTTTTAAGTAAATCAGAAATGAAAACATTGATTACAATTGAAACTCGAAAGAAATGGCAAACGATATGGAATAATGAGTCAAAAGAAAGATATTTGTATCAGATTCAAAAGTTTATTGGAAAGGAGAGGAAAAGATATGGAAATAGGAAAAAAGATATAATTATTTCAAGGCTAACAATAGGTCACACAGCATTAAACTACAGTCTTTTTAAAATAGGGAAACATGAAACAGGAAATTGTGACAAATGCGGAGATCCAGAAACAGTACAACATATTATTTTTGAGTGTACTGCGTATGTAAGGGAGAGAATGAAGTTCATACAAGAGTTGAGGAAAATAGGGATTAATGGGAATTCAATAAAAGCATTGTTAGGAAACGAGATAAGACAAACAAGAGTTAATGAAATATTATTCAAATATCTAAAAGATACAGGAACAATTAATAGGATTTAGTTGTAGGATTCTTTTTTTTTGGGGGGTATAGCGCAGTCTTCCAAAATTGTGCACTCCACACTCCAGATCAGTAGGTGGCGGAAATGCACCTTTTACGTTGGCCTGCCAATCCGCCATAAAACAACAGAAGAAGAAGAAGAAGAAGAAGAAGAAGAAGAAGAAGAAGAAGAAGAAGAAGAAGAAGAAGAAGAAGAAGAAGAAGAAGAAGGATGTATGCTTTGCTTTGTGCAGGCGATCTGGAGCGGAGTATGTGGGATTTCGGGGTAAAACTCCTCTTGGATGCGATGGCGACTCTGCATCGAACAAGACGAACTCAAAGAAGAGAAGCTAGCGGTAAATATATGTTCGATTACTGCCTGCTAAGCTAAAAGCAGCCTAGCCTAAGCTACGGCTAATAGCAGCCTAGCCTAAGCTACGGCTAATAGCAGCCTAGCCTAAAGCTACGGCTAATAACAGCCTAGCCTAAAGCTACGGCTAATAGTAGCCTTGCAAGAACAAGCTTTATTAAAGTGCATTTTTTGTGATTCACAGGAAGCAGTACGCCGTCTTCACATTTCGGAGACTAATTGCAGGCGCTATGAACCGGAGCAAAGGTAAGATTGAAAGAATATGCTTTCATTCTGCGGTAAAAGGCAATGGATACAGATGTATACCGATCATAGCTGTACATTTTGTTTTCACAGACTACTGTCGCCTCACAATGAGGCGGTGACCTCCTATTTGCCCGGAGCCATATCAGCAAGTCCAGATTTGCACGATGTTGATAAAGACGACATTGTGTGTAAGTGACTTGTTTTAATGTTTTCTCCTTCCTTGTTACTGTGACTTGCGTTTGATTTTTTATTCATACCGCTCTCATTTAATTGTTTTCCAGCTGCCTGTAAGACGTATTTTGAGACGGTACGCAGGAGCTTCAGATATACGCAGCCAGCCAACACGCTGCGTGCGGAGGCTGCCAAGCAATCTGCTCGGAGTCGGGCCAGAAGAAAGAGGGTAAGACTTTACTTGGTGACTATTTTTCAGGTGCATTGATAGATGTGTTGTGTCCATACGCAGTGCGCTGATTCATTGTTTTTTTTTCAGCTGCTGAAAGCGAGGCAGAGTGTGCTAGCAGATGAGGAAGTGGAACTCTGGAAGTCTGCCACCGTCGGCCTCATGTACGACGAAGAAGATGGCGTCGTCGGCGGTGTCTCTGGATGGATTGTATAGTCGCCGCCATTTCGTAGGCCGGATCTCACTGAACTCTGTGTTAAGCTGCAGTCCCGGTTAAAAGCGATGCCGACGTAGGCGAACACAGGAGGCGTCTGCACATCGGACCTGCCTCAGAGGGAATGCTGCCAGTTACCTCCAACCCTGAGGAAGCAAACGGACCGTTCACGGAGTTGTAATTTTTAGATACCCATGTGTTTGGATACGCGTTGTATATAGTTGTGTGTGTTTTAATAAAGCTCTTTCTTTGCATAAACAGCTTCCTGGCAAATGTTCATTTCCTGTATAAATTCATTCATGTCCTTGATGGTAGCCTAATAATTGTGTAGTAGTGTAGGATAACATAAATACACAGCATATGAATGAATAAATAAATGAATAAATAAATATATATTCATAAATATATATATATGTAAATTTATATGTAAATATATATATATATATATATGCCAACCAATCACGAGCGACTTTACTTGTTTTAAAAGAAGTGGTTCCGTCCAATACTCAGTAAGAAAATTAAAGCCTGGCGTGGCCACGTGTGGTTTTGCTGCCAATCACGAGCGGTTTCACTTGTTTGAGAATAGTGGTTTCAGCCAATAGCCTACTGAGAAGGTTATTCAAGCCAGACCTGGCCAGCCGCGCGGGTTTGCTGCATTCATACGCTAATTAGGGCCATTAGTACAGCTGATCGCTCTCCACATACGTCAGAGTCCGTTTCCGACAATTTGTGGCACGACAAACGCGGACAAGCGTGGGTTGCAAATTGTCGGAAACTGACGAAAATCAGGGAGATATGCGGGAGTTTACGGGGGTTTACGGGGACGAAAATCTCACTTTTCATGCAGTGATTACTACTGCTCTCTAGAGGTAAACAAGCAAATCAACATGGCAGCAACCTTAACATTCAGGAAGTAGTTGGTGGTTATAATTGTGATATTTCGTTGTTTGCGGAGAGTCAGGCGAAGAAGGCAGCCTTTGGTGAATTTACTTAATGGGATGTGGATATGACAAACAATAGTCTAATCAGGGCTTACAGATGCAGGAAACAATGACAGACGTTGAGGTTCATCACACTGCTAATCGGAATCATCACAGGAAATTGCGTGACACGGTAGGGAGGCTAGTATTTTTATGAATGTCTGAAATTTCATGATTACAGAGGACGACTGTAAGGAGATAACGATACATAGCAGAACTGAACTGCGCTGAGACGTATTGATGAACTAGGACCAAGTTAGCATGTTCCAGTTCAGTTTTGCATGCCATTGACACTCAACAGTTTTTTCGAAATCCATGCACGGAGCAATCTCAGCATGGCTTCAAGTGTTTATGGGGCTATAGCAAGTACTACTGAGTCAGTGCCTTGATTTTATTTTTGAGTCTCTGCTCTTTCTGCATAAACCCCCTGTCAATTGTCAGAGAGGATCATTCACACTGATTCTGGTTTTCCTCTGATCGTGTCGCTACATACATGATCAGTCAAGTTGGTTTTTAGAAAACACTCTTGGAGTGCAATGATTTACCAGGAACATCAGCATCTATACTATGGGAAGCAGGGAAAGCATTGATGAGAGGTAAAATTATTTCATTCTCATCTCATTAAAAAAAGAACAAAAAATAATCTAGGAATTAGAGGAAAAAAATAAGTTACTAGAAAGCTCGCTAGATGAGGAAAAATTTGGGAAAATCCGTAAAATAAGACTAGCACTAAACAAATATATTGAAAAAAGAAATAAATGTTTAATACTAAGACTCTGAATAGAAAACATTGAACATAGCAATAAGTCAGGAAGTATCTTAGCTAATCAGCTAAAAATAAACAAAGAAAAAACTACTATATTTGCAGTTACTGACTTAATTGGTATTATATTAAAGGATCTGGAGGGTATTAACAATGCCTTCCAAGATTTCTATAAATCTTTATACACATCACAGTTAAACCCATCAGATATCAAGTGATTTCTGGAGAAAGTAAATCTTCCTAAATTATCAGAGAGTCAAAGAGTGACCCTGGACTCACCGCTGTCTACAGCTGAAGTTCAGGAAACATTAAAAAGCATGCCAAACAATAATGTGCCAGGTCCAGACAGGTTCCCTACTGAGTTTTCACAGAAACTCAAGATAATGTCAAATTTCCAGTTAATATGAATTCTGCTACCATTAGTCTCCTGCTTAAACCAGGCAAAGATCCTATGTTTCCGACCAGCTATCGTCCCATATCCTTAATCAATGTGGATATTAAAATAATCTGTAAAGCTTTAGCAAAACGATTTGATAAATTCACTCCTCTCATAATCCACCCAGATCAAACTGATTTCATTAAATGAAGGCAGTCAGCCGCTAACACACGCGACTGCTTAATTTAATAGATTATTCCTACAGTAAAAATATTAAATCCTACATATTGTCTTTAGATGCATATAAAAGCATTTGATAGAGTAAACTGGAACTTTTGCTACTCTACACAAATTTGGCTTTGGCAATTCCTTTATAAATTGGTTAAAAATATTATACAGCTTCCCAACAGCCTGTGTTAAGACAAATAATCAAACATCTTCCAGCTTTTGTCTCCAGAGGGACACCAGACAGGGATGCCCGCTCTCGCCCTCACTTTTTGCTATTTTCATTGAGCCTTTATCTGCTTCAATCGGTGATGTGGTTAAAGTTATAAAAGGCATGAAAATAGAGCGTAAAATTGTCTTTACACAGATGATGTATTACTTTATCTCAAACACTCAAACACTTGCCTCTCTTAAGTAATTAGGTTACTAGAATCTTTCTCAAAAGTCTCAGATTACTCTATAAATTGGTCTAAATCTATAATACTATCAATTAATTGCTCTCTACAGAATCCCTCAGGTCTACAATTGCAATCAGGAAATATTAAATATTTGGGAATTACTGTGTCATCTAAATTAGCTGAGTTACCAAAACTCAACCACGTCCCTCTTTTAAAAAAGATAGAAGAGGACCTAGAAAGACGAAAATTACTTCCGATCTCCCTTATAGGTAGGGTAGCCTCAGTTAAAATGATGGTCTTACCTAGAATTAACTACCTATTTTCAATGATTCCCAAATAAACGGTTATATAAATGCTTTAAATCTCTAGATTCTACCATCTCTAAATTTCTTTAGGAGGATAAACCCCCTCTTATCAGCTTAAAAACACTACAGAAAACTAAAGAAAGAGGGGGACTAGATTTACCTAACTTCCAAAACTAGTACTTAGTGAATAGATTACAACACATCTCTTAATGGATGTCCTGCCCTCACTCTTAGCTTAGCAGGTAGATAACCATAATTTCCAAGAACCACACCGTAGGCCTTTTCTGTCCATTTATTGGACAGAAAAGGCACCAACATGTTAACATTAGCTGCTAGCTAGTGTCACGTGTGTGTCATGTAAAATCAGTGGAACATTTGTTGAATGTCTGCTGTTACGGCCACCGCTTCTTCTCTAAAACGGACAAGCACCCCAAACAAGCTGTTGTTCATGTTTGGACCTTTGAGCAACACGTCGTTTTAAGATGTCTCCTGAAACTTTGTGCTTGAGTCAAACACCACCCTGATGTTGCCTGGCTTTCGTGGGTGGTAGACACTGAAGAAAGGCAGGTACCAGCATTCTTCTTCTTCGCTGAGAGTTGGTGCTAACTCCGCATGATCCTTGTCATAAAGAACCTGCATGAACTCCATGAAATATTTCTCCATCTCTGGACATTTCTTTAATGTGCAGCACAGTGACTCCAAACGGCTACGTGCTAGATTTCTGTTGTTTTGGAAGGCAGGTTCTTGGTTTGCGGAAAGGAAGTGGAGCAATCCAGTTGTTTGCATTGTCTTGGTAGAAATCTCTTTCCATGAAACATAGAAAGGCTTGGTCTTCAAGAGAAGGTACAAGTCGTTAATCCCTCTCACATTGCTAAAATATGTGTTCTCCTATTTGCCCTGAGCTACAAGTTTTCGAAAGCTTACTACTTGACGGGACCTGATCCTTAACATGAAAACTGTTCTGACAAGGTGGTAGGAGGCTAGGATGCCCATTTTCTAAAAGACTAGTTCTGTATGTACCTACAACAGCTGGCTTATGAGCTACCCATAGACATACGTACCAGATAATGACCCAGCCTAGTGCAAGTCCCTGGGCAAACGGGGCATTGACTGGTCCGTTAAATCGTTCATACATTTTGTGTACTTGTATTTTGTCTGGGCCAAACAGCAAGATTATCTCAGCCTCATGGTAGAGAGGTGAGATTTGGCCTGCAATGTGTTTGAGGTGTGTGGATGTGCTAAAACAACTTCTGGTGTTAGAATCTTAGTCTTGTTATCTGGAAGAGAATCACACTCAATTAGAGGGGGCAGAGCACAGCTAAATTGGCCATCAATGGACTGTATGAACAGATTCTCAGCTATGCGCCCATTAGTCATGGAAACCCCTGTGCATGTCTTAGGTGTGTTTGGCGCTACTTTGTCCATTGAAATGTTAAACGTGTTTGAAAGGGTAGACGTAGCTAATTACCTTTTGCTCTGATCATCAATGATAGCATAAGCTTTGATCTTCTTATCTGGGGCCTCTTTAGAATAGACATAAATTGGGCATATCTTTGAGCAACATCGTCCCCCATTTAGGTCCTGGCAAACTTGGGTACAGGCTAAGCTGGCCTCTAAACTAAGACCACTCTCCCCACCATACTCCTCCCTGTGCTCACTACTCTGGTCTGGTTGACTACTTTGAGCTTTTGTGTTTTGTATCAATGGAGTAGGACCCGGGTGCAGAGCAGCTACATGCTTGTTGCTGTTGCATTCTGTGATTTCTTCCTTACAGTTTTTAGCTTGGTTAGCGGAAGAATCACAGCATCTAAAACAAATGTTTTGTTCCCCTTAGGTATGCTTTGCGCTCTTCTGGAGGCTTTTCTCTAAAACCCCTACACTTCTTAAGTGAGTGTGTTTTTTTATGAATGGGACACTGTTTGTTCGAGAACTTGTTTGCATAAACAGAATTTGATTTCTGAGTTTTGCTTACTTCAGTTTGTAGACAAAAATGGCTTGGCTTGGAAGTCCTTGTGTAGTGGTTATTGTGGACCACTGGCATAGAGGTAGGAACTGAAGAGGCAGATTTAAAACTGGGGTCATTTCTCATTCTTGCTTCATCTTGGATGAAGCAGCAGAAAAATTAAAATAGAGGGTAACACACGTTGTGTCGTAGCTTTCATTTACTACCCTCTGACATCCACCTGTCTTGAAGATTCATTGGTAATTTATCCATGATGGGGGCTATTCCACATGAGGTGTCTAAATAAACACGTCCAGGTAACGAACCATGAGATTTGGCTGCATCAATTTCGTAGAGCAGGTCACCAAATTCTCTCAGTTGTTTGGGCTCTTTGTTTGAAATTCTGGGAAAGTGTTCGAGTCTGTCAAGGAGACTCTTTTCAATAGCCTCTGGAGTGCCGTAACATTCTTGTAGTTGTGCCCAGACTCGACATAGACCCTGACCTGGATGTTGAGATGGACAGAACGTATGAGTTTGGCGTGTTTGGACGACTCCTCTCCAAGCCAACGGGTAAGCAAACGCAGCTCTTCGCTAGGCTTTAAGGTTAATCCTTCTATAGCTCTATAAAACAAAGCTTTCCATGCCCAGTAGTCATCTGCCCTGTCTGTGAACTTGGTTAGACCGTCTGAGAAAAAATTTCTTTTGGCTAGAAATGTGGCAATATTAATGAAGTCTTTGTTCCCCTCATCATTTGGCATTTGATGGAATGGTGGCCTGTATGGGGAAGGCAAGCTTGATCGTAATATCTTATTGGAGTACATCCTATCACATTTCTCTTTGGTGGCGGGACCTGGTGGCTAAAACTCATCTGTGGTCTGCTGCGTTATATGTGGGACAGCTTAATATGAGGTGTCAGACTCAGGCAACAGGTTTGTGGTACGCTTTTTTATAGATTGTAAAGCATTTCATATTTGTTACGTCTTCCTCATTGTCTGGTGAGTGTTTGAAGTAGCTCTGTAGTTGATAAGACTGGTTTGAAGCTGAAAGCTGCCTTAGCGTGTGAGGGTTCAGTTGGAGTTGTGTGTTGTCTTAATTTTTTCTTGTCTCCCCAAGTTGTTTTTGTGACGTATGTGTTGACAACGTTTCTGTGTTTACCTCTTCTGCTATTGCTGCTTTAAACACAGTAGCTTCAGCGAGCGCAGCCTCTGCTTCCTTTTCTTCTTTAACCACTTCTAACAATGCACACAACTCTGCTTCTTTCATTTTACTTTTAATTTCTCTTTGTGCAAATTCAGCCCTAGCACACGCTGCTTCAGCCTTAGCACATGCTTCGACCGCTGCTTTGGTGAGAGAACTGCAGGATCTGGATGATGAGCTGGAACAGGCAGATCTGACCTCCAGCTGATCCCCTTCTGCTGACAGCATTGCTGCATCAGGATCTGCATCTGATTCTTCCTCAGTGTTCTTGGGAAGTAGAGGCGCTGGTGAGCCTTCTTGACCAGGCAGGAGGTGTTGGTTGACCAGGACATGTCAGCTGAGATGTGGGTCCCCAGAAACTTGAAACCGGAGACACGTTCAACAGCTATTCCATTGATGTGGATGGTGCCGTTGGTGCCTGTTGAATCTTTTCGAAATCTATGATGAGCTCCTTCATTTTGGTTGTGTTGAGGAGCTGGTTATTTTCAGTGCACCATGTGGCCAAGTGTTTGATCTTCACCCTATAAGCAATCTCATGGTTGTTGCTGATGAGACCAATCACCGTGGTGTCGTCCGCAAACTTGATGATGGAATTAGTCGAGTACACAGACATGCAGTCGTGGGTGAAAAGGGAGGAGAGAAACAGGCTTAGCATACAGCCCTTTGGTACATCAGTGTTGAGTGTTATGGACGTGGAGCAGTTGGAGCCTGATTGGACATTCTGGGGTCTGTTGGTCATAAAGTCCAGAATCCAGTTGCACATAGAGGTGTTGATGCCCAGGTCTCAAAGTTTGGCTAATAACTTTGCTGGAATGACACTGGTGAATGCTGAGCTAAAGTCAACAAACAGCATACGTGCATAAGTGTTCTTATTGTCCAGATGTGTGAGCACAGAGTGCAGTGCCATGGAAACTGTGTCATCTGTGTTACTGTTGCTGGGGTATGCAAACTGGTCTGAGTCTAATGTGGATGGTACCAAGTCTTTCAGGTGTGCCAGGACTCAAAGCACTTCATTATGATTGGTCTGAGTGCTACAGGGCGATAGTCGTTAAGGCACCTTGGGCTGGAGTGTTTTGGCACTGGCACAATGGAAGTGCATTTGAAGCATGTTGGTACAGCTGCTTTTTGCAAGACACAGGTTGAAAATGTCTGTAAAAACCCCAGCCAGCTGCTCCGCACATGCCCTGAGTACACGTCTAGGGATGTTACCTGATCAGCTGCCTTGTGCGTGCTGATCCTGCTCAGTGCATTGCAGACATCTGTGGAGGAGAGAGTGCTTGGCGGGTGGTCGGCTGAGAATTTCAGCTGGTGGCAGTTTCACTGTTGTCTCTTTCAAAGCGAGCAAAAAAGTAATTCAGCTTGTTCAGGAAGTTGAAATCAGTGGCTGCAGAGGTGGGATGAGTCAGTTTATAGTCACTGATGGCCTTAATTCCCTCCCACATGTGTCTGGGGTCAGTGTTGGAAAAGTGTCCCTCTATCTTAAGCTTGTAAGAGTACTTGGCCTCTTTGATGCACCTTTTCAGATTTGCTCTGACTGTGCTATAGGCTTGTGAATCTCCTGATCTGAAGGCAGTGTTGCGTGTCTTCAATAGGAGTCGCACCTTCCTGTTCTTCCATGGCTTCTGATTTGGGTATGGGTTGATCTGCTTCTGGGTTGTAACATTGTCAATAGTGGTATTAATATAATCCAGTACAGAGGAGGCGTAACAGTCAATGTCCGTGTGAGAGCCACTGGTGGCTTGAGAAGCAACCATACTCCAGTCTGTGTGTAAAAACCTTTCCTGAAGTGTTGAATCTGCTCCCGCAGGCCACACCTTGATGGTCTTCACTGATGGCTTCATACGTTTGATGAGGGGTGCGTATTTGGGGGTGAGGAACAAAGAAAGGTGATCTGACTGTCCCAGGTGGGGGAGGGGTGTCGCAACGTAGGCTCTAGCCACGTTTGTGTAAACATGGTCTAAAGTTTTGTTTTCTTCTGGTGTGGCAGGAAATATGCTGGTGAAATTCTGGTAGCACTAACTTTAAATTTCAATGATTACAATCACCTTCGACAATAAACGCAGCTTCTGGGTGAATGGTCTGTTGTTTACTGATTGCTGCGTGAAGTTCTTTCATAGCAGACTTAGCATCAGGGTCCAGGGGAATGTAGGCTGCAGTGATAATGGTGGAAGTGAACTCCCATGGCATATAAAACGGTCTACATTTAACTATCAGAAACTCCAGGTTAGCTGAACAATGTCTTCAAACAATAGCAGAGTTTGTGCACCAAGCTTTGTTAATGTAAATGCACAGTCCTTCACCTCCCGTCCTACCGGAGCCATCTGATGTTCTATCCGCCCGGAATGTATGGTGTCCCGCTAGCTCAATAGAGTAGGCTGTTATTCCACTGTTTAACCATGTTTCCTTGAGGATTAGGACATTACAGTTCAAAAGTCTCTTGCTATATGTGATGTTAAGTCGGATCTCGTCCATTTTGTTCAGCAGCGACCGTAAATTGGCAAACAAAATGCTGGGTAAAGAGAGCCAGTGTGGTGTTAGCTTTAGCTTAGTTCTTAGTCCTCCATGCTTCCCCCGCCTTTGTTTACAATCTCGGTGCTACCTGGGAGCACTTCCGCTCGGCTGAGTGTCCACAAGACTGTCAGAAATTCGTAAACCAATATCCAAAAGCTCATTACGGATGTACGATGTAAGGGCACAGCTGTTGGGCCTGAACAGACCCGAAATGAGCAAGAAAATCACCGCAAAATAGCAGAATCTGGAGAGACCGTGAGCCTCGCAATGTACTCGCGCCACCATCTTGGTCTATATCGGATGAGTGGATGGATGAATGAATGGTAACACTGCAACAAAGGAATAATGTGCATAAGTATTTGTGTGAACAGGCACAATTCCAAATAAACAGGGACATTTCTCCTAAATAATAAACCCAACATTTTCCCTGAATATGCACAGAAACACATAAACACACAACCAACATGTTAACATTAGCCGCTAGCTAGCGGCTAGTTAGCGTGTGTGCTAGCGGCTATTTAGTGCGTACGCTAGCTGCTAGTTAGCGCATATGCTAGCGTCTTTTTAAACTTCTGTTCTAAAAAGAAAACTAGGCAAACCATATTGCAGAATTACATTTTACATTTGTCTTGAAACACATTTTAAAAGAGGTAAGTGGATGTTAAGTTTCTATATATTTACTTGTTTTCATCTAAAAATTTATTCTTGTGCAGTATCTACATGATCTGCTTTTTTTATACAGCAGAGGATGATACCTCGGACTCTGATTGTGAAGCTGTCATCACATCAAGGAGCATGGCAGAGTTCAATCAAGCAGACACAGTGGTTCATCAATGATCAATACACACACACACACACACACACACACACACACACACACACACATATATATATATATATATATATATATATATATATATATATATATCAGAGTGAGAGAGAGATAATCGGGCTGCACAATATTGGAAATAACAGACATTCAATGCTATTTGTAATAGGCCCTATATATTGAAATATTGAGAATTTAAAAAAATAAGTTTTTTAGCAGATGACTGAATAACACGTTGTTTTTCTGCCATATTGATGATTTTTCTGCACATTTTCTTCTTTTTTTTTAACCATTACAGACTTCTTTTGTTTGTAATTAACTGTTGTCACTACTTTCTGCAAATATTTAATTCAGTCATGTAGAGTGTTACTATTGCACACATGTTCATTGCAAATATGACGGCTAAATTATATATTGTACAGCTCTAATATACATGTATATAGCTTGTTTTTTTCTGTGTGATATGGCAAAAGTTATGGTAGCTATTAAAAACTTCTGATAAATCTATGCACTTTCCTCTTAGGTGTTTGAACCTAAAAAACAAAGTACTCCCAAAGAGTACTAATTGTATATATTTTTTTAAATTCTGTTTCAGAGATCAATTGGAACAACCATCTACAAGTCATTCAGAACACATAGGGATGGGGCACACTGTGGCAGTCTGTTATTTCTTATTTTTGTTGTTCAGGTCATTGTTTTTTAATCTTTTTCAGATTTAAATATTTTCTACTGAGGATAAGGATCCGTTAGAAACAAACCCAGAAAAGAATTACTACAGGTAAAAGAAAACATGGCAAGAATTTTTTTATAAATTTTAAAATGAAAAATGTAAATTTCCAACAGTAAATACACAGATTTGTATGCACCGAGCGTTATGGAAGAGGACAAGGAGCTAGTTCCTGTCAATGTGGAGGATTTCCAGCCCACAGTGTGAAAATCTTATGTTGCATACCATTTTTTTCTTTGTGCAACATTTAATACTTATATTTAATGGTTGTAAAAGCATGTCCGATCTGGGATATTTATTAAGTTAATGTGTTGTTGTTTTTACAGGGTTGAGATGCACGTAACACTACCTGAAATTGTTGCAAATTTGTCGCTTCCTATTGATCATAAAAGAGTCAGCAGGTTCAACATCTCAAGGGCTAATTTTTGGGAGGGAGCTGTCAAAGGTTTCAGGCGTTCATCATATTCAGAAAACTATGACATGCTGGTCAGATTTACCGATGATGCAGGTGTTTATGAGGAGGGAATCAATGCAGGTGGTCCAAGGAATTTTTAACTCTGCTAATTAAAAACCCTGAAAGACCAACCTATTTTTGATGGACCCGAGGGATATCGGTTCTTGGTCTACAACGCAAATGGAATGCATAGTGTTCAATGAGTGCTATACTAATGGATGGATAATGATAAATACCATACTGACCCGAATATGGGTAAACCCTGATTATAGGACAAGTCCTGTATGTACTGCCCTCCTAATGGTGTGCATAACCAAAATTAGACAGCCAGCCAAACTCCCTGAATGATAACACAAGAGTCAGGATGCTCCAAGTTTACTGCAGACTCTTGTTGTCAAACAAGGTGTAAAACTGAAATAATACAGAATGTCGAATGAATTTCTTATACAAACACTTAGGCATGACTGTTACACCAAAATTACATGAACTATAGTAGGAAATACAGTACAGGTATCTTTAAAATCCTGGATGTATGATAGAATGAGCATATCCTATGCTGATAAGTGGTGATGAACCAATATCTAGATATTAATGTAGCAACACAAAAATTTCCATCAATATATGTTGAAATAAAAGATATCCATGTAAATAATACATTATACTTACAGGTGATGCTTTCTATGGCTCAAAGCAAACAGATGGTGAAGGATGAAAAGACAGCTCCATAATCTGCCGAGCTCTCAATTAACTGACAGGAACATGTGCTACTGCAATACCACATTTGACCACATTTGACCACATTATCAAGCAGGGGTGCGCTACAATGCCTAAAACCTAAAACTGCCTGGGAGGCAGAACACTCCCCGCCTGGCATCTGTGATGCCACATAACATTTAAACTATATATCAACTTAGTCCTCTCTGGGAACAAGAAGAACAACGGCTGAGACTGGTCTCAGAAATGTCTTTGGAATCCCTTGCGCTGCAGTCTTCTTTTCGACTTTCTGCACCTTTCCATCCCGGCATGAGTAGGTCACAGTCACAACTGCCAGCGGCCACTCGTTTCTTGCAGCTTTCTTGCATAGTGCCCCAACCCACTTGCGACGGCTCTGTAGTGTAGGGAGATACTCCCGTCTTCATTGGGTCCAGAATGTGCTAGCGAGAGCTTGCGCCTGTCTCCATTGGCTCTGGTGGAGGTCCTTATCTGAGAAGTCCCCAGGTGGAGGAGGCACAGCACCCTTTTGTGTGAGCAGCATTGCGGGAGTCAACAGAAAAGGAGTGCTGGACCAGTAGACACTGGAGTAAGGGGGTTTAGCGTGAATGATCGCAAACACTTCACAGATGAAAGTGCATAGGACCTCGTGGGAGAGATGGAAGTGCTCCTGTAGCTGTATGGAATTGAAGATCCGTTGGGCTACTCCAATCAACCTCTCCCAAGAGCCTCCCATGTGCGATAATTACCGGGGATTGAACTCCCAAGAAGAACCTTGGTCACCCACGTATCACTGGATACTTGACCCTTGTTGCTGTTTTGTCAGTCGAGTTCCTTGCTAGCAGTAAGGAAATTTGTCCCCAATCAGACCTTAATTGCTTTGTAGGTCCATGAAGGTAAATAATATTGCCCAACATTTACTTTCAGCATGCCTTGCAGTGACTTTCCATGGCCTAAAATCATCCGGCCCAACATAACTGAAGGGTGGAGATGTACTGAGATGCTCAGGGGGCAAAGCCACCATGGTTTGCTCTTCCATCTTGCCTCGTAGCTTCCGACAGGTGACACACCCATGTATGATGGAGCTAACAAGCTGTTTGCATCCAATGATCCACAGGCCTGAAGACCTTATTGTACCTTCAGTGAAGTGGCGCCCCTGATGTTTCACCTGCTTGTGGTGGTAGGACACTAACAGGGCAGAAACATGGTTCCGCTTAGGTAGAACAAGGGGGTTCTTTTCAGCGTGTTTCAATGGTGCATGTGTGAACCTTCCTCCTATTCTCATGAGGCCTGCTTCCACTACTGGAATGAGCCTACAGAGTGGGCTGCTGCTTGGTAGAGCCTCACCGATCATCAGAGCAGAGAACCCCGCTGGGAAAGCTTCTCTTTGGACGACCTGTATGATGATGTTCATGGCTTGTGAACGCTCATCAGGTGTGCATGGTTGTTTGCACCAATGCCAGCCTTTACATCCCTTTGCATAGTCCTTAGAATTGTGACACTGGACTATGTGGATGAACAAGGTGACAGCTCTCACTACTGAGTCCCAAGTAGAAAAGTGCTTCAACCTATCTGTTGTGAGGGATTGCACTTGGACCTGTGTGTGGAAGCTTGATACCTCAGGTCGCACATCAACAAGTTCAAGTTCAGGTCTAATGAGTTCGAAGGACCCAGACTTCTGTAGACCATCATACGGTCTTCGGAAGAAAGCTGGTCCGCCGAACCATGATGTTCTCGCAAGGTTTGATGCACAGACAGTCCTGGATGCGTGATCAGCTGGATTGTGCTCTGTTGGTACATAGAGCCACTGCTCTGGCTTGGTTGACTGACGTATCTGTTGCACTCTGTTGTGTACATACACTTAAACGTTTCACCTCGTTATGTATGTACCCTAAGACAACTTTGCTAGTGCAGTAAAACTTGACTTCATCCATCTTAGAAGAACTCTTCCTTGCACCGTGACCGGAGAGGCTAGACCAAGTGGATCAAAGACGCTGTTGATGGTGGACAGGACAACACGCTGGGTGAACGGCTTGTCGCCCACGGATAGGCTGATGGCCTCTGTGTCACTGGACAAGGACATGAGCCTGTCGTCAACATAGAAGTGTCTCTCTATGAACCTTCATGTGTCTGCGCCATGTTCATATTCGCCTTCTTTGGAGGCAAGCCTCAGTCCATAGATGGCGATGGAGGGCGAAGGGCTATTCTCGAAAATGTGCACCTTCAACTGGTACTCAATTATGTCTTTCGTGTGGTTGTTATCCCTGAACCACAAGAACCTCAAAGCAGTGAAACATTTTCTGGATGTCTGCCATGATTACCGTTTTTCTCCTTTCTGAAGCCGATCAGGACTAGGACCAGCAGGCTTTTGTTAAGGTCTGGGCCTGTCAACAGCACGTTGTTAAGGGACAAGGGCGTAAGAATATGTTTACAATTGGGGGGGACACATGTTGGAAATCTGAGATTGGTAAATATTCAACAGAAACATATCTTAAGTACGCTACTTAAAAAAAAGGCTATTTAATCTTTTACTTTATTCCTTTATAAATGTGTCTTGCAAAAATAATGCATTTAAAATTTACATAATGCATTTCTTCATAAGATGTGAGCATATCACCAAACAAAATGACTGGAGTCTTTTATTAAGCAAAGGGAGGTGTCTTTCAAGGGCTTTCAACCCTTAGCATATTTAGTGTCCGCATACGCACTAGAAAATAAAATATTTCAGTTGGATTAAAAACAATTCAGTAGGCCACACAAGTGCAAAGTTTGATATGTTTTATTTTGTTAAACTTGCAATAATGGTCAAAAATTAATTCATATAGGTTGACTGACAGAGGGAGCTGACAGTGTGTTGAAGAATTATGGACAGGGCGCTTTGAAGCATCTGGTTCAAAAACGCATTCTAAACCTTTGGTAGAAATCCATCTATCCTTCCATTTTCTGTACACCCTGTCCCTTAGTGGGGTCGGGAGGTGCTGGTGCGGGGTCCACCCTAGACATGTCGCCAGTCTGTCCAGACCTTTGGTAGAAATAGCGCCATTAATTCCAGTTTGCAGTACAGAACAGAGAAAACTACAGAGTTGTCAATGTTGTGTTAATCTGTTTATCGTCTAAAAAGAGGAGCCAGCAGTTTTTTTGAGGAAATAAAGGTGCAGAAGTTAATTAGTTGGTTAATTAGTGTGGCTGCCGCTGCTAAGAATTAAACTTAAATCTCCCTGTGGTTTTAACTAACGATCAGGAGCGCGGCAGGTGTATTATCTGTCTATTTCGGCGAAGCAAAACCACGCAAAAAAAAAAATCCTCGTAAAAAACACAGGTGTTGCCCTTGTGTTATGTGACTGTTACTCACACTGACGTTTCTCTTTTTAAAAAAGCTGAGTAAGTCCTGCTGCTGTTTCAGCATTTTAGTTTCGTGGTGGCATTGTACTGAAATGAGATATATATATATAAAAAAAAAACATTTTGGCTAGCGTAGCAAACGTCTAGAGAAAGTTAGCAGTTAAATATTGGATGAGTGATCATCCCAAGACTACGGAAGAGGATTAGGGCCACTGAAAGAAAAAAAAGTTAAGTGATTTTTAAATTTTATTTCAGTTTAATATGAGAAAAAAGTCAGAATTCTGAGTTTCTTTTCTCAGAATTCTGACATTAATCTCAGAATTTTGGATCTTAATGTAGATGGGCACCATGAAGGAAGAGATGTGGGAGCACTCAGCTTCACTGACAAAGATGAAAGTTGTTTAAGAGGGCCAGTGACACATTGGTGGAAAATGATGGAACTAGAAAAAGCTGTTTCGGAGAAACAGCAAAGTGGGAATGCGTTTTTTGCTGAAAGAAAAAAGCTGAAATTAACTGCATAACATATGAAAATGTGATAGGAAGTCATCAAAAAGTTCAAACTGCAGAAAACAATTGAATCATCTGAAGATTTTGTAGGGTAGACTCATTTGGCAGTAAAATGGCAGAAACAAACTCATCTTAAAAGCTGCACAGCCAAACCATACATGATATCAAAAAATGTCTTGAATGTGGGCGCTAGAAGGGTCTTAATATAATGTCTCCCAAGTTTCTAGAAAAATGTATAAAGAAATTTTGAAGGGGGCCACCTACTGTCCAGAAACATGTCAGGCGTGTTATGAATTAGCAGCAAACAGAAAAGCTTAATTCCTGTCTAGAAAATGAGCAGAATGAAGCCAAAGTTCACAGCATAGGCTGAAAAGTATTAAATTAGCTGAATCAGAAAAGAAATTACAAAGAAAAACTTCAATCTTATCTGGTTGAAGAAAAAATTAGTAGCTTAAGGATGGGAAGTAAAATGTTGAGGAAGATGGTTTTGAATTAGTATCAAAATTTTGAAATCATATGTGGAAATGTCAAGACTTGGCAAAACAATTTGAAATGATTTAAAATGTGTCAGTTGATAAGCATAAAGAAAACAGTGTCATCCTTAGAGGATTGAAAATCTAAAAAACTATGTGCAAGACTGACCATGAGAAGCGAGCATGAGACCATGAGAACAAATTCCACTTAAGGAGCTGAATTTATCAAAAAAACTAACCTGCATGTTACTAGCCGCTGTGTTGATGAAAGCACCGTTGGCAGGCTTAGGCTGCATGTTACGAGGTTAGCAGATGCTTTATTACAGTGTAAATCTTAGAACCTGGTTAAGAAATATGCACTGAGGTGTGTGGTCAACAGGCCTTGGTAGTGTAATTTGAAGAAATTGGTTGAGTTTGGGTCATAGCTATGAGCCATACGGCATAATGAATTAGTGTGTGTAAGGAAGAGGCTTTTATTTTGTAGGGTCACTGGAGTCTTATTTTAAAAGTCTAGCATGGTTGTGTGTTGAGAAAAGGGTCAGACCCAGCAGTGATACTTGATGACTTTTCAATCCTTAAATCACTCTTTTCCCCTGTTATTAGGGCAGTAGATGAAGTGGCAATGGGAGGCTTTTATTTTGAAATTTGCTGTGGGGTGTGCTTTGAACCCCCCCCCCCCCCCAGAGTATAATTTTAAAAAAGTGGTTGAGTTTGGGTCATAATGTTGAGCCATATGCTGGGGAAAAAAATGAATTTAATGTAGGGGCTTTTATTTTGAAGGGTCCCCGGAGTCTTATTTTGAAATATTTATTTGAAATATATATTCTATCAGGGTTGCGTGTGAAGGGAAGGGTCATGCCAGTAGTCATATTGTATCCATTTCCAAATGTTAAATCAGTGTTGTCTCCCTCCATTAGATTAAAATTTGCTGTTTAAAGAGGCAGAGGTAAAATCCCTTTGAAGCTCGGTTACCTTGACGATGCTTAACGAGCCTGTCATTGACAGAGAGAAACGCGCTTCACTTTCTTTCCTTTCCTCTCAGGCTTTTTTGAATGGGAATTTCAGCTCCAAACAAACAAGTGCTGAAGACAAACCGTAAATGGTATCTAAAAAATTATTTCAGTCTAAGCGACAGCTATCCTTTGTCTCCGATTGGGGTAACTTTCATGGCTGTAGCTCATTCACAACCTTAATGGGAAGGAGAAATATAAAGGTTTGTAAATCCTGCTGGTCTCATTAAATAACATGGAGTTCCATGGTAGAGGTGAGCTGTCAAAAGCAAAACTTCCCCTCCGAACAAACGTGTGGAAAGCCAAAACCATAAAAGGTATTCAAAAAATTCTTTCACCGTGGATGTCAGCCATCCTTCAGCTTCGACTGTGCCAACTTTCATGTTTCTACTAAAAACTATTTGGCCACGGTGACGATGTAAAAATGTGATTTTTTGGGGTTTGAGGATTTTTCTCAGAATCAACGTTTTTCTATGCCCGAACAGATCACCTAACCGCTAAACCATAAATAATATAGAAAAAATTATTTCAATGTGAGTGCTAGAAGGGTCTGAAGATGTTCTCTACCAAGTTTCATGTTTGTACATGAAATAGTTTAGAAATGGGAGCGATACGAAAATATGTATCGTTTTGGATTTTGTCTGTGATTTTTGGAAAGTCTCTCATTGGATTTCTATTGGGGAAGTGTGGACTTCTTCGTGGTCTGGGCCAAACTGTCGGAAAACCGTAAATGCCACACAAATGAGGGTTACATTTCCTGAATCCTGACAAAAATCCCTACGTTTTGATGTATAATTTATTTCAATTGAGTGAAAAATGACAGAGTGAGAACAATTTGTTCGGAAAAACCAGAACAGCTCAAAAGCTAGAGCACACACTCTGACAGTTGAAGAATTCCGTCCATAGACTTCCATTATGTGAACGCTGGCGTGAACGCTGGCGTGGATGTCGCCGCTGCTCACCGCTGCACAGCAATCCCGACGGCGGTCTCCTGTTAACAGCCGACCTGTCCGCGGCCTACCTGTCTATAGCCCACCGCCCCATCCGTCAACAATCGACCATCATCAGCTGACCCGCCACCGGCCCACCTGTATACAGCCGACCCGTCAGCCCACCAGCCACCGGCCCACCTGTCTACAGCCGACCGGCCCTCCTGCCGACAACCGACCCGTCAGCCCACCGGCCACCGGCCCACCTGTCTACAGCCGACCGGCCCTCCTGCAAACAACCGACCCGTC
The DNA here is from genome assembly GCF_016077235.1 of Cyprinodon tularosa. Classification (NCBI taxonomy): domain Eukaryota; kingdom Metazoa; phylum Chordata; class Actinopteri; order Cyprinodontiformes; family Cyprinodontidae; genus Cyprinodon; species Cyprinodon tularosa. The sequence continues at coordinate 101,749 of NW_024039656.1, forward strand.
AGCCGACCGGCCACCGCTCCACCTGTTTCCAGCCAACTGGTCAACGACATACCTGAGGATCCCTGGCCCTCCAGCCCTTCTTCCGTATTGGATGATGTGGATCCTCCGGTCGCTGTGGTGGTTTACGCTCGGCTGCCTTCTGGTGTCACTTGCCAAACTGCAAGCTGACGCTCTGTTCCAGTACTCCGTTGTTGAACTTCTGAAGCTCCGACGCCATGTCGACGTCCTCCAGCCTCCACATGGTTGCTCCATCCCCTCCGACATCGCCTTTCAGCCCAACCGGAGATACATCCACCGTGGATCGCGTGGTAAGCGCTTTCATAGGAACCCCGATCCCTCCATACAGACTCTGCTCACCACGCGCCGCCGCCCTCGTCACGCTCGCCGGGGTGCTAATCCGGCCTCCCTGGCTAGCTTACCCAGGGTGGCTAACCCCGCCCCCAAACTTAACTCTGCCACCGTCAGTCTCGGTCTCTTGAACATCTGCTCACTCAGTAATAAGGGGCTTTTAATCAGAGAGGCCATTGCGGATCATAATCTTGATTTTTTATGTTTGACAGAGACCTGGCAGCTTCCTAATGATTTTATCTCTCTTAACGAATCTGCACCACCTGGCTTTGTTTACGTTTGTCTGCCTCGTGCGTCTGGACGCGGCGGAGGTCTCGCATTGTTTCATCGCGAGAGTTGGAAGGTTGTCCCAATTCCTGCTGCTCCTGTTTTTTGTTCTTTTGAATATTCCGCCTCACTGCTGCCTGGACCCTCTCCCACAGTTATCACCACCGTCTACCGTCCTCCTAAATATAATAAGGATTTTTTGACTGACTTTTCTCAGCTCCTCACACATCTCTCAACCCTCTCCCATAATCTGATTATTTTGGGAGATTTCAACATTCACATGGATAATATCAGTGCTCCTCTCTCCAGAGACTTCTCATCCTGCCTGGAAAGCTTCGGTCTACATCAATACATCAACTTCCCAACCCTGGGGCCCCTCCTGTTTATTATCTATATCCTCCCTCTTGGCTACATCCTCCGTAAGCATCATATCAAATTCCACTGCTACGCGGACGACACCCAGCTCTACCTTTCTACTCAGCCATCTGCCTCACTCCCACCAATCTCCCTCACCCTCTGTCTCCAAGAAATCCATTCTTGGTTCTCATCCAACTTCCTCAAATTGAATAGCTCTAAAACCGAAGTCCTCCTAGTAGGCACACCTCACACTCTCTCCAAAGCTAATAACTTCTCGATTACCATCAATGATTCAACTGTCCTCCCCTCCCCTCAGGTTAAGAGTCTGGGTGTCGTCCTCGACAGCACCCTCTCCTTCCAGTCCCACATTAACAACATCACCCGGTCTGCCTACTTCCATCTGCGTAACATCTCTCGTCTCCGTCCCTCCCTCACTCCCCAAACTACCGCCATTCTTGTTCACAGTCTCATCACTTCACGCATCGATTACTGTAACTCACGTCTTTTTGGCCTTCCAAACAAGTCCCTCCAGAAACTACAGCTCCTCCAAAACTCTGCAGCACGCCTGATCACTCGGACCCCCATTTCTCATCATATCACTCCCATCCTGCAACAACTCCACTGGCTCCCCATCAAACAAAGAATAATCTTCAAACTCCTCCTAACTACATTCAAGGCCCTTCACAGCTTGGCTCCATCTTACATCTCAGATCTCCTTCACGTTAAAACTCCCACCCGCTACCTAAGATCCTCCCACTCCTTCCAGCTCTCCGTTCCCTCGGCCCGTCTGGTCACAATGGGGAACCGGGCATTTAGTCGCTCTGCTCCCCACCTCTGGAACTCCCTCCCTCCGGATCTCCGTACTCTGGACTCTTTCCCTCTTTTCAAATCCAGACTCAAAACTTTCCTGTTCAGACAGTCCTATCCCATCTAGTTCCTACGCATCACTTCAATATTGTTCTCTTCCTTTTCTTCCTTTGGTTTTATTTTACTTTCTGCTGTTTTGTTTTCTGTGGCATCTTATGCTTGTACTTTTTAGCTCCCTGTTTTTAATGTTTTTATCTGCCTGTACAGTGTCCTTGGGTGTTGTGATAAGGCGCTTTCAAATAAAATGTATTATTATTATTATTATTATTATAAATCTGAAAATCTTTAAATTTTCTTTAAAAGTTTGAAGCTTCACTGAAGCAAAACTGTAAAAGTTAGCAAAAAGCTGAGTTAAACAGTAATAGCAGAAAGATACTGAAACATTTTAAAAGTTGAATGGTGTTTCTAGCTGAAAGTACGCTGAAGTAGTTAAAGGTCGAAGATGATATTTTAGCTGAATTTTGCTGAAATCTAAGAATTCTACATGCATTTCAATGGGACAAAAAAAACGCAGAAAAAGCAGAATATTGCGAAAACTAAAAAAAATATCTTTACCAAAAGACATAGCACAATTCTCCTGAACAAGCTGAACGTTTTGATACCAAAATTGTTGAAATCGGTTGAAAACTGCGGGACTAGTTAGAGTCAGAAAAATTTTAAGTGAACAACAATAAGTGGGAATTGATTAGACGACTTTTTACGTGCCCGTGGGGTCCACTCATTAATGGAGGAGCAGAAGGTCATTAAAACAAGAGAGCTAGTCTCTAAAACAGACATGGCTATGGCTTGATGCTAACATGTTTGTTATCTGTCAGAATTCTGAGATTAAAGTCAGAATTTTGAGAAAAAAGTCAGAAATCTGAGATTAAAGTCAGAATTCTGAGAAAAAAGTCAGAATTCTGACTTTTTTTCCCAATGCAAACTGAAAAAAATTTAATAAACAGTTAACTTTCTTTTTCCAGTGGCCCTAATCCTCTTCCGTACAAGACTAAGATGACTAAACCAAAAAGATTCAATTCCTATATATGACAGTGAGCTGACAACAAGACACTCAGCAGTTCAGAGAGGGGAGGGGGAGTACATTGACGTAACGCTATGCTGCGCCTTCAACATAAAAGCGCGCTAGTTAAAAAAATGTCAAAATCTAATATTTTGCGGTACAATTTTTTGGGGGGGACATATCCACTTGGCTTTTATATTGGGGGGGACATGTCCCCCCCCGTCCCCCCCGCTTCCTACGCCGCTGTTGAGGGAGACACCAACTTCCTGAGCAGTGGAGTCGAAAACCACTAAAATTTGACCAGGCTTTCAAGGGTGACAAACTCCAAATGTTGGGAGGTACAGCACTCCTCATCTTGCATCAGGGAAGGGGCTGGTTCGGCATGATCGTCCTCAAACACCTTTGTCATGAAGTCGAGGAACTGTTGTTTCATCACAGGTTTCCTGTTCAGGGTCTGACAAAGTGAGGAAAGACGATTGAGTGCCTGCTTTCGATTGTATGGCAGTCTCCTTCGTGGTACCTTGAAGGGTAATGGGGCGACCCAGTTGTTTTTGTCATCTCTGTACACCTCCGAGTCCATGGTCTTTAGAAATGCAATATTTTCAATAGATTGAGAAATCTTATTGTTGTTTTCTGTTGTTTGAAACAGGTTCTGACCCAAGCGATGCTTAGTAGGTCTTTCTGGACTGGACTGGGGGTGTTGATGAGACTGCTTAATTGCTCACTGCTGTGGCACACCTTTTCTTTCAGATCGATGAAGTTGTTGCAAGGTGACAAGAAGGAAGGATGTCCCTTCTCCAAAACATGGGTCTTGAAGGCGCCCACCCTTGGCTTATGGTCGTGTCCAAAGCACACTTCCCCAACCACCGTCCAGCCTAAATCCAGCCACTGAGCGAAGGGGGAATCATAGGGGGCATTTATCTGCTGGCGCACCTTGTGTGGTCTTATGATGTCTCTCCCTAACAAGAAAAGGATTTGTGCGTTTGGATCAAGCTCAGGGATGTGCTTTGCCACAGACTTTCGGTGGGGATGTAGCAGAGCTACCTTTGGTGTCGGAATTTCTGACCTATTGGTGGGTACTTGGTTGTATTCTATCAGCAGCGGCAAAGCGACTCTAACTCAATCATTCACAGACTCTATCTTGAAGCCTTCTGCCTTGCGGACGGACATTCCAATGATGCCAGCGCATGTTTTCAATGAATAGAGACAGGAGTTGCTTTTGACATTAAATAGGTCAAAGAATTCAAGCCTTACCAAGGAGCGGTTGCTCTGGTCGTCATGTATGGCATACATGTTGAAGGCCTTGTCGTGCTGCCCCTTAGGAAATACGGGGACCAAGCATATCTTTGAACAGGACATTGGTGGTTTCCCTTCACTGCAAATCTCAGTGCAGTGTGACGTGACTCTAGGCACACACCCAAGTTCTTCACCTACCTGTTTTTCCTCTGCCGTAGAAGCTGGAACCTTGGGTGTCTGAGGTACCGGACCAGGGTGCATGGCTGCAACATGGCGGTCACTTTGACAATCATTTTAGGGTGACTTTACATTCTTTGTCCAGATGGGAAGTATATGTGCAGCATCTGTGGCATATCCCATGGATGAATTGGACAGTTCTTGCCAGGCTTCTCAGCCTGCTTTGAGAATATGTCAGACTCTGCAGCAACATCGGTTTTGTGAACTGATACTGGCGCTTTTCTGCTTAGATAGCCTGTCTTATCTCTCACAGGAAGATTACTACTGTTGGGAATACCAAAGCTTGGGTTATTCCTGATTTCTGCTTTTTCTGATTTTTATTTTATTTGCAGAAGGCGAAGCCGCTGTTTCTGTGGAAAATATTTTGATGTTTGCAACTGGGCTGACGTCCCTTCCTCCATCTGGCTTGGAACCTCTGTCACAGATAGAGTTCCTGGATGACTCTCCATTTCAAATTTTCAAACTTTTTGAAATTACCACTTCTGGATTCATACATCATGTTTAAGTCACAAAGGGACTTTGGAATTCAAAATAGTCCAGGATTTCGTTGTCTGTAAACCTTATGGCTGGATAACTCCTACAGCAGTGTTTTTTAACCTGGTTCTCACTCTCAAGGCCATGATTTTAGCAATCATGTTTTGGATATTTGTCTGCTTCAACAAACTTGATCTCAGTTAATATCTGATTAATATTAAATTTACTGCAATTGGGTGTGTTAAAGCAGGAAAAGGTCTAAAACGTGCAGTGGTGGTATGACTTTAGGACCAGGATTAGTAAACACTGTCCTACAACTTGGACTGTAAAATGTTTGTTCTTTGAGATTATGTGCAATTTAAGTTTCATTAGTTTGCAACTAAGATCGACAGGCGGATTGGTGCAGCGCCTGCTGTGAAGCGGGCGCTGTACCGGTCCGTCGTGGTGAAGAGAGAGCTGAGTCAAAAAGCGAAGCTCTCGATTTACCGGTCGATCTACGTTCCTACCCTCATCTATGGTCATGAACTCTGGGTCATGACCGAAAGAAGGAGATTGCGGATACAAGCGGCCGAAATGGCTTTCCTACGTAGGGTGGCTGGGCTCTCCCTTAGTAATAGGGTGAGAAGCTCGGTCATCCGGGAGGGACTCGGAGTAGAGCCGCTGCTCCTCCACGTCGAGAGGAGCCAGTTGAGGTGGCTCTGGCATCTGGTTAGGATGCCTCCTGGACGCCTCCCTGGTGAGGTGTTCCGGGCATGTCCCACCGGGAGGAGGCCCTGGGGAAGACCTAGGATAAGCTGGAGAGACTATGTTTCTCGGCTGGCCTGGGAACGCCTTGGGGTTCCTCCTGAAGAGCTGGAAGAAGTGGCTGGGGAGAGGGAAGTCTGGGCCTCCCTTCTTAAGCTGCTGCCCCCGCGACCCGACCCCGGATAAGCGGAGGAAGATGGATGGATGGATGGATGGATGGATGGATGGATGGATGGATGGATGGATGGATGGATGGATGGATGGATAGTTTTTGTTAAAATACAAATAAATTGGGGCAGGTTGGCATGTTTTTTGTTTTTCCCAACAGACATGGACATTTTTTTTTTTTATCCATTTTCATTTATTCCCCACTTTTTAATACGGAAGCTGTGGGTGACAAATTGTGTCAATTTTACACTGCTGTCACAATAAAGTTTACTTCATTTCATAGCTGAGCAATTTATTTTAGTTTCAGATACAGTTCAGTTGAAGACTGCCAGTTTTCCGGCTTCTGTAAATGACTTTGCTCCAATGCAAAGTCCAAGTATTCTTGCATGTCTGGAGCTCTTCTCAGATGAGCCTCAGGGAACATATCCAGATTAGTCTGTTGGATTTTAAATCCACAGTCTCTGGAGCCAAACCTAAGCGAATATATACTGTAAATATATATTTATATATATATATATATATATATATATATATATATATATATATATATATATATATATATATATATATATATATATATATATATATATATTGTTCTAAATCTAATGGGGATGAGACAGAGGTTTTGCACACATGACAGTAAATAGTGAGCGATCACAGATGGGTCATTGTTTTTTGCTCCACATTGAAGCCACAGTACTTGACAGGAAAATCCATCAATACACCCTGAAATAGCTAACCTGAATGGTTTCAGTTTATCATAACCATCCACGTGCCACATATAGTTCGGTCCCATGGAATGGTATGTTCTTCTTATAAATCTTCTGCGTGCTCTCCTCTCGCATCCGTGGCGATTAAGCTCCCAGAGCAAAATCATCACATGCTCCCTCCTCACTTTGAGGTTATAATTTTGTCTGAGTACCTGTCACATCATGCGGTAGCCAAATACCTGTCCAGGTCCATGAAGTTCGTGTCATATTGGCTTTATTATGAAGTCAGTAGAGGAAAACGCCTTTCTACAAAATAAACCAGCATCTTTCAGTTTGCTTTTCAAAGATCCCAAGCTCATGTTCACACCATGTAAACATGACATCATGTCTACAATTACAGCGTATGAGTGTCCGTCATTAAAATACTGTTTACAATACTCCAGCACACCTGGTCCTTCCATCTGTACATTTAAAAACGAGAAACAAAACCGGGTTAATGCAGACATCCCAAGTCTCCCGGAAGTTCCGGGAGTCTCCCTGAAATCGATAGTTGTTCACAGATTCTTGTAAAAGGAACTTGTAAAAGTTTTTTTTTTTTTTTTTTTATGTAAATTTGTTTTCTGAAATGATAATTTGTTTGGGAAGTTTTTTTAGATTTTGTAATGTTGGTTTGCACCTCCCGGCCACCATAGCTCTTCCCTGACAGCATGGTGGGAATCTTAAAATAACGAAGTCATCACTTATCCCGTGCAGTCGTACACCCATCACATGTCAATGTCAATAACTCTGACATTCTATAAAACAATAATATGATAAACTTTCCGTACTTGAAGAATAAAGGTCTTACATATCTGAGTAGAAACCCCAATTAATACAATACAAAATCCTCCACAGAGTGCACTATACAGGTCAAAGATTATTTAAGATGGGTTTTGCACAATCTAACATCTATCCACAGTGCAAAGGCAATCCTGATATCCTGATAATTATATTCATGCATTATGGTTATGCACGCCGGTTCAGAGGTTCTGGGTGCAGGTATGTAAGGATCTATCACTGTGCCTGGGTTGTAAAATCTCACTTTCCCCTTCAATTTGCTTGCTGGGTGACTTTGAGGCTAATTTCCTTGGAAAAAGTATTAGTTTACATGGTCATGAATTTATTATGTATTACAGAGAAAACTATCATCATGAAATGGAAAAGTAAGGATAAACTCAGCATCAATCAGTACAGAGATCTGTTGTTGGATCATATTTATCTTGAGACAGCATCTGCATCCCCATCAGAACGATCTGGGCTCCTTTGATCTAAGGAGCCCAGTAGTGGGGGGCTGTGGGGCGCATCCTGTGGGGCGCAGGGGGGGTCCTTGGGTCCTGGGGGGCTCGGGGGGACGCTCGGAGTGGGGTGCTTGGCCGATCTGGCCCAGGGGTCTGTTCCCCCCTTCAGGGTGGGGCTTGGAACGCCTCGGGGCGTCCTACGGCAGGCGCTTGCGGTGCTCTCAGGGGGTTCCGTGGTGGCGGACTTGGGCTACTGGCCTGGTAGCTGTGCTGCTGTTGGGTGGGTCCGGGGTGAGTCCAGGGGTCTGGGGTCCCTGGGGTGTGTTGCCCTTGGAAGGGGGCCCCGGCGGGGCGTCGGGGGTTCGGGTTCTGTGGGGAATGCTGCTTGGGGCTCGGCCGGTGTACAACCAGCTTTCCGGCACTGCCGGGGCCTCTGCTGTGCTGAAGGGCTTCGGGTTTGGCTCCCTGTCTCGGTCCTGGTCTGTGCCGTTCTCTGGTGGGGGCTTCATCCGGGGTGGGGGTTCTGCATGGTGCGTGTGGGCTGGCCGGCCAGAGTTGTCTCCCTTCCTGTTTTTTTTTTTGGATGGACAGGCAGAGGGAGGAAAATCCCCGGAATCCTCCCTCTGCCTACTCCATCACACTGCCACACACATACGTTTTTGGGGAGGGGGTCGTTAGTGGAGGGCCCCACCTCCTGATGACGTCCCCCATCCCAATTTTATTTTTGGCATTTCAGACACTTACATCTACAACATTTTCACAACACACATCTACGTACGGCATTTTCTGGGGGGGTGGGGGTCAAGGGCACCCGGGGGGGATTTATTTCATGGGCCTCACCACGGTCGGCTCCCCCATCCCCTCTCAGATTTAGACACTGAGGGTTCTTGGTTATCGATTGGGGGGATGCCCTGGCATCGCCTGTCTCCCGAAGGGGGGAGGCGGACTGTGCTGGAAACCCCCTTTTTTGTACTACCAGTTTTAATCACATCTGAGAGCAACACGCAACAACACCACATTTGAGCAGGCGCAGGGAGGATCAGGGTCTTCTCACACCCCTGGTGTCCGGCTGCCGCCTGGAGTCTGGGGCCTGGAGGAAGAGCGAGCCGCCTGGTCCGGGGTCTTGGCAGGGGGCGTTGGGAGGCCTGGGTGGCCTGCCGGTGGCGGGGCTGTCACTTCTGCTTAAGGAGGGTGGAGGGAGGGGCGTGTAGTGGATGGGTGCATTAGTTAGGGGGGGTGGGGGGCTCTGGTTCGGTGGCTTGTGCACGGTGTGTGGGCCCCGATCCCAGGGGAGCTTTTACTGGGAGTGGTCTGGTCTGGGGGCACGGTGGGGTGCCGGGCTCAAAGCAGGAACTAGATGGGTTAGAGTGTTGGGGCTCCTGCTGGGGATGGGGCGCCCCTGGCGTCTCGGATCCCTGGGGCCCAGGGTCGGATTCACTACGGGGTGGATGGCTGCCGGCGGAGCCCGCGGACTCGTCCCCGCGGCTCCCAGGAGCTCAGGGTGTTGCGGTGGCTGGGGGTTGGCCCCTCCTAGGTGCTTTTGCTCTTGGGGTCCCTTTGGGCGCCTGGGGCTTTGGGTCTCCCGGTGCTGTACTCAGTTCTCTGGAGGGGGGCGCCTATTCAGCTCTCCACAACCACTGTTGAGCATTTTTTCTTTGGATAAACTTTACATGCACAAGTGCAGTCTCACAAACAACTACAGGTGCTTGGCTCCAGGTACTCAGAGATTCACTTCCATACAGAAAGCCCATATTCTTATCTTCAGGTAACACAGAGTACATGTCAGATTAAATAATACTACTTCAGTGATAGTATCTAGGTGTTACTTTATTGTATGTCTCGTACCATGTCAGTTATTTGTGCTGTTATTTTTACATCTCTTTGCAAGTGATGAAGCAGACTGAACATGTTTTATCATTGTCTCCCTTTTATCTCCTCTTTCTTTCATCTTTTCTCCTTTTTTCAGTGTTTCCTCTTCTGTTCTACATCCTCTTCATTGCAGTATTCATGTAATCTGTAAAACTTCCTGCACAATTATAATAAAGCAATTTATATGCATGAAACAAGCATCAAGACAATTATTCTTATTGCTACATTGCCAGACAGGACACTGTTTAAAAAAAGAAAAGAAAACACTCTATTTACAATTTAATTTAAGTAGACCCTACATAGTGCCTTGAGATGACATGTTAGGAAACTTCACCATGTCCAGGGTTAGCCATGTCTCTTACATAATGGTGATTTTCCTTCCCTTTTGCAATTAGCTTTTCAGATCATATAGACTATATGTTGAGAAGTTAAATATTGTTTAGGTTGTAATTTAGTGAAATAGTGAACAAAGATATAATTGTTTAACTTAATGTATCCCCATTGTAGAATCAATAATTCATGCTAAACCAATGTAAAGTTAGACATGGTATAAATTAAAATTGAACAGATTCCCTAAATTAACCTGCAGTTGATGAAACCTTTTATTTGTAGAGGCTTTTACTTTGCCGTTTGCATAATTTTTTGCATATTTTCTAATATTTCTAGACAGCATGACATTACTGGAACTATGATGGCAAAATATAAAGAGACGATTGTGTTTAAAATGTTCCTGCATTAGTTTTGCAATACTCTCATGAGTCTGTTTGAAAAACTTCATGAGATCTCCTACACCTCAGAGATAAGGAAAACAAAAACAACATAACAGTGTAAGAAGCTGACTGTGAGGATCACAGGTCATCAGATATAGCAAGGAATTAATGGCTTCTGTGTATCTAAATAAAAATCCCATGTAATATATCACAGGCCTGGAGTTGAAGCAGATGTGTTTTATCAGGCTTGTAATTGGTCATGTTGACACATATTGTCGTGTGGAAGATGGGGTAGTGAGAGGAGTCTTACCTTATTAATGGTTTCTAATACAGACAGGCATTCATCAGCTGATGTATGTTGCTGTCAGGCTGCGCATGTTTACTACTCTCATATGCATGCATTAGCAGATAACCCAATTCACACATCAGGACTATAAATGTGATTCTTTTAGGCATTCTAGACCTAATAATTGCTGAAATAGAACCATTTGAAGGAATAAAAGAATGTTATGTCTTTTGATCAAGAGTCAGATGAAGCTTGCAAATTAAGATGGAAGCAAGAGTTTGGCCATTTCCTGGATCCACTGCAGGGAAGTTTGTCTCGCTTCAAATACTACACACTAAAATGTCTCACAGAGATGTTCTCTTGTATAAAGCAGCAGGTTTATAGGCATATGACGCTGGGTCAATCTTGGTAGTAATTACGGTTTAAATTCTTCTTAAAAGATTTTCCAAAAATAGTGAATTTAATCGGTTCAAACCAATCTTAACTTTGAAAAAGACAGCCCTATCAGCTATCTCACAGTGTTATTGTGGACAAAAATACCATTAAACTATAGTGGTAAAATGTACTAAGATTCTTCAAAATACAAGTAACTATAACCAATTTTCCATTTCAAGCTGAAGGATTTAAAGCCCAAAGTTTTGTATTAGCAGGGTATTAGTAATGCCTGGTAATTTTTTAGGGTGCTGTCCCCATTTATTCTGAAAGCCCCGGGGCATTCATCCTGAAAGACGCAGTACCACAACTTCAGTCCACCTGGTTTTCCCTTTACTTTCTGTGCCAACAAGCAGTTTTAGGGAGAGGTCAGGCAAAATGTTCAAAGAACCTGGCTTCATAATCCTAAGCAAAAATTTATGTAAAGTCAGATTAGCCGTGGTGTAAAAAGTACACACATTTGTTACTTAAGTAGAAGTAAAGATACTGCAGTTTAAAAACACTGGTAAAAGTTGAAGTATCAACTTGAGCTCTTTACTCAAATAAGAATGAAAAAGTATGTGCTCCAAAAACTACTTAAAGTATAAAAATATAAAGTAAAAAAAAAAAAAAAAACTGTCAGATGCCACTATATGAATTGAAAGCTAAACTTTTTGACTATTTCGCAAAATTCTCTGAGATAGGACCATGGATGAGGGAGGTCTTGTTGGTCTCCATCTCCCGATACGCTCTCGCCTGTGTCCGTCCTTTCAGACATTTCAACATCTTTTTCTGAATCCCACATTGTAGCATGGCATAGACAATTCACGTTAGCAGTTTGAAGAACACCTGCTTGCTTCTGATGATTCCCTTTAGCTAACCAAAGTGTGTTTTTTTGTTATATGACTCATCCAATTACACTAGTTTTCACTAGATGTGGATGGCGTCAATGATCTGCATTGGATGGCTCACATGATGTGAAATAAATATTCATAAACATTATACCAGGGGTAAGCAATTGAAAATAGCCGGGGTCCAAATAAAGAAAATCATCAACCAGTAAAGGTCCGGAGACCAGGAGCTGTCAGGTAGAATCCACCTGTTCTGGCTTCTGGTCAACATTTGACTATGGTCCCTGGAGCCACTAATGCCACATTTCTGACATTGGAGCTGCCAATTACCATAGTTGGTTTCTCAGTAGGTGCGTCACTGAGCCGGGAAAATCGGTTAGAAATGGTGGTGACCAGTAGGCAAAGATCCAGAACTATGCTTTCTGATTACCGTTACCCTAATGCGTGGTTGCTCAGCCACTGTTGGAGGACCACTACGTGAAGGGGTCCTACGTCTTGGTGGCTCATGGCACTTAAAAAGAGGGCCTACTCTAACTCCTGGATGTACAACAGCCCAAAACCAGGATTCTAACCGGCCTCCAAAGCTACAAAAATACATGTAGACACTCATTCAATTAATTAAATTTATTCATAACACATGTCATCCCAAGGCACTTTACACAGCCTGATCAATCTGATCATACACTCAAATTAAACAAGTTTGCAACCACTTACAACATAATTAACTTTTTGAAGAGCTTCAGTCTGGCCTTAGAGCTCATCATAGCACTGAAACAGCTCTGGCGAAGTCGCTAATGATATTCTCATGGCCTCAAATAATGTATTTGTATTTTTACTTGTCCTGTTAGATCTCAGTGCTGCATTTGATCCAGTTGATCATAATATTCTTTCAGAAAGACTTGATTATTTTGTAGAAATTAAAGGAACAGCCCCGGGGTGGTTTACATTGTATCTATCTGACCAATTTCAATTTGTTGATCTGTATGACAAATCTTCCTCATGCTACAGGGTTACCTGTGGAGTACCACAGGGATCAGTGCTAAGACCAATTCTCTTTACTCTATATATGCTCCCAATCGGTAGAGTTATTAGACAGCATGGGATTAATTTCCACTGTTATGCTGATGATACCCAGCTATATCTGTCCATTAATCAAAATTAAGCAAACCCATTACATAAATTACAGGCATGTCTTGAAGACATAAAAATCTGGATTTTTTTTTGTTTGTTTTGTTTCTTTCTGTCATTACACTGTCACAAATAGCCACAACAACATTCAATTTCTACAGTCCCATTGCCCTTGGGGAGCAGTGGGCTGCCATTTGCGGCTGCCAGGGAGCAGTATGAGTTTAAGGGTCTTTTGCTCAGGGACCCTGAGGGGCAGTCTGTGGGAGTGAATTTCAAACTCAATTCCTCGTATCTTTCTGCTCCTGAATGCAGACAAAACAGAAGTTATAGTCTTTGGACCGGAGTCTTTGAAAAAGAATCTGATTAGTCAGTCACTTAATTTGGATGGTATTAAATTGATCTCAGATAATAAAGTAAAAAATCTTGGTGTTTTCTTTGATCAGGGCTTTTCATAAATAACATCAGTGTAAGCAGCCATCGCCTGAGATGGCTGCTTACGCCATCGTTCCTTTGCACAACGCCACTGGTGTTGCAGAAAGGAAAGGCACTGCCAAAGTGCGTCTAAGAGACAGTAAAGGCCGTGTCGTGGATGTATCGCTGATGAAGGCGCTCTATGTGCCATCATTCTCCTAAGACATCTTTTCTGTTAAAGCGGCTACAGCACAGCGAGCCACTGTTATCTTCAAAGAAGGACAGAATCGACTCATCCATAAGAACGGTACGAGTTTTGATATTCACAGACTTGACAGACTGTTCTTTTTGAGTACTATGGATGATGCTGATAAATGCAATGCGTGTTATGATATTCAGACATGGCATGACATTTTGGGAAACTAATTATGATGATGTCTTAAAGTTGGAAAATGTAACAGAAGGGATGAAAATTAAAAAGAAAAGAGAGAAGCCCAAAATGAGCTACAGTGAACCGCCTTCCGTTAAGGAAGTGTGTCCTTCAAAGAAATGTGTTTGTCAAAGAAAAAGAAAGAAACAGAAAGAAATGAAATTGAGAGAGAGAAAAAAATTGGTACCCCTTAATTCACTCAAATACGTATATGTAAACATATACACTGGCCAGTCGCTCGCCAACAACTTTTAGATTAGACAAACAAGTTGCCTAACCGGGATAGGTCTCTCCTCTTTTAAGGGGATTTTTTTATAGTTTCTCTTTTTTCCTCTTATAAGAGAAGAAAAGGAAAAAGAAAAACAACCCTAGTCTTTTTCAACTCGTATCCCCTCGCTTTTTCTCCGCAGCCTCGCTCTCACATCAATAATCGCTGCCACTTCAGATGATACCGCTTCTTTTGTAATGTCCTTAAGGGACGGTACGGGAAAAGCGCAACCCAATATGGATCGTCTCTTCAGTCTCGGTTTTTCGTAGAATCCTTAAGGGCTCTCCAACCAACTTATCCTAGTGAGCAGTATCATTTTTGAAGGTGTTTGCGCAAGGCCTTCAATCAGACTTTCAACCGTTACCCATAGCAGAACGCACAACTTACTTTTTTTTGTCTTTTTCTTATTTTCTGGTGTACACGTTCGCAAGGTAAAAAAAACAACAAAACAAAACAACAAAAAAAACAAAATCACTCTGAACAATTTCTCTGTCTCAGATGTATAAAAAGCTTCAGCTCACTTCAGAAAATCACAACACAGCCAAAGTGTTTTAACATTAAATACACTGGAGATATTTTGTAATAAGGAATCTCCTCACCTTTTAGTTGTTGCGGCCGCAGGCTGTTTTCCGTGGCTCTGTTGTTTCGCTTCCAGGTCACGGGCGGAAACACCAATTGTTAAATGTGGAAGTAATGTCCCCTAAAAAAGGCTGTTGCGCCTCGGGGCTTCCTCACGGTTCTTTTCCTGGGAGCAAGCTACTTACTACTCTTAACTCAAACTGGGTAAAACCATGAAAAAAGGACTATAAAAACAGGAGTAAAAAAGTAACAGAGTTTATTCCAGATCAGGTCGTTACAGGACAGAGAAAATGCTTGGAGCTGCACAGCTGTGGGCTCAAAAAACGTCAGCGAGTGTCAGGCAAAGATTGAGCCCCGAACAACGTCATCTCCTGCTTCTTATACCTCATGAGTCTATGTGTTGTATCAGGTGGATGCTTAGCTGTCCGTATCAGGAACTGACACGCCATCAATGCCCTGACCTATATGCAGCTTGCCTCTATGCCTCAGGGATACAGATAGTTCTCCTCTATCAGACCGGCTCCAAGATGTGCCCATATCCTGTGTATTTTTAAAGACACAAAGGCTGTCGTGATTAGATGACCTCCGTACACACAGTGACATCCACAATGTGAAGGAAGGCCTTCTGCTCTGTCTAATCTGGCTAACAAAGTAACAGTTCAAATGATGTATAAAACATAAACCTAACATTGGAAAAAGCCAGGCTTATCCAAAATGAGAGTGTTATGCTTACAAATATGACAAGAAAAAGTTGGACACGCTGTGAAAAAGGAATATTTTTTGGTTAAATACAGTCCAGCTTATTTGGTTTTATATCTGGAGATGAGAAAAGTAACAAAAATAGGCTTGTGAAGTTTGTTATAAGAAATTCTATTGAACGTTACACTCAGACAGATGATGACATTTATGAGCATTATGAAACCGAAAAGAAAGTGGATATTCCACAACCAGAACTGAATAAGACAAAAGTAATCCCCCCTGAAGTGAAAGTAGAGGTGTGTGAGACAAACCTGGATGTTGACAGTGAGAGCAGTACTCCTTATTCATAGAGATACAAATAATGATTATTGTTATCGTGTGACTTCCAATGTTCCCCGGACTTTAAAAGAAGCTTTGAGCTCTTCTGAGTCAGAAGAGTGGGCCAAAGCCATGAGAGAGGAAATAGACTCTTTAATAGAGAATGATACTTTTACATTGACAACCTTACCAGAGGGTAAACATGCAGTGGGGGGGGTAGATGGGTTTATCCACTGGAAACTATTTACAAAGCCAGATATGTAGCAAACAGTTATAGTGAACTGGCTGGTTTACACTATAACGAAACCTTTTCACCTACTGCTGATGTGACCTCTGTTCGTGTTCTGATGCAGCTTGCAGTACAGTACAGTTTGGAGCTACATCAGATGGATGTTAAAACAGCATATTTCCATGCCCCTATAGACTGTGAGATTTACATAGAGCTGCTTGAAGGGTTTGAGGTAAAATCTGAAAGAGGAGAAAAACTGGTGTGTAAACTGAATAAATCACTATATGGTTTGAAGCAGTCAGGACGAAACTGGAATAAGATGCTACATGACTTCCTTATTGAAAATGGTTTTGTTCAGAATACTGCAGACTATTGTGTTTATTGTAAGACAGTTGATAAATGAAAGAATCGTGCTGATTATTTAGGTTAATGATCTTGCAGCGAGTGATGTTGAAATGCTCATTGAAATGAAGGAAATGTTGGGGACCAAATTCAAAATAAATCAAAAGAAATATATCACAAAAATTCTTGACAGATTTAACATGACTCACTGCAAACCACGGACAACACCATGTGAAATGAAAATGACATTTGACAATGAGGTCGAACCTGCTGATCCTAAGAAATACCGTGAAGTGGTTGGAAGTTTGATTTATCTAATGACATCTACTAGCCCTTATATTATGTTAAGGGTCAATTTGACCCATTTCAGTTTTTGTGTTGATCAAAGTATTGGTTATCTTTTTTTTTTCTTCATGAAATTTGGTGACTTTTCCTCATCTGGGGTAATGAACATGTATGTAAAATCTGGCCACTCTGATGTGTAGTGGAGTGTCTGTGCAGAGTATGTATACAAATATGATGTTGTGGGTCATTTTGACCCGGACAGTTTAAAGTGGGTAAGTAGCCATTCAGGTAAATAAAAATGGCTCTTTGATGTACTTTACTCTTTTCATTTGCCTCTGAGATCCAGACCCAGGTGCGGTAAGGGAGGGAACTTTCTTACACTAGTTTTTGTTACTGCTCTCAC
Organism: Cyprinodon tularosa; assembly: GCF_016077235.1. Lineage (NCBI taxonomy): Eukaryota > Metazoa > Chordata > Actinopteri > Cyprinodontiformes > Cyprinodontidae > Cyprinodon > Cyprinodon tularosa. Next base: position 118,653 of record NW_024039656.1, read on the forward strand.
ATCATCTATATAAAAAAACTCACTAAAAACTGAGCTTCTGGAGGATTACAGCTGAGTAGTCTTTTTCACAAATTTTGAACTGGGATAGTGATGTAGAGCAAGAGGTTTCTAAGGCAGAGGATATTTCAAAATCGGAAGACAAAGTTATTGTTGACCCACATGATCAATTTTCCTACTATTAGAAGGATTTAGAGGAAGAGTCTTCTATTATCCCCCTTACAGATGAAAGCCCAGGGATGAGGCAATCATCTTCCGCAAGAGTGACAACATTACCACACCAGAGTTGATGCAGACTATCATCAGCTAATTTGATAAAAACTCCTGGTCCTACCAGATTTGCAATCACATGAATTGAAGAGATTCAGTCCGCATTGCTCAGAATGCCCATATCATAATATGGGCAGCCTGAGGTGCAAAATCCAGGTATGCATGGAATATGCAAGTATATACTGGAAAGCTATCTGGAGGAAAAGCTTAGAAGAATCAGGGGATGTGTGTGGTGCTGGAGATGAATGAAAGGCTGCAAGTCATAACATCACTTGTGACAACCTCTATGTCCTACCTCCTTGGAGAAGAACTTCAGAAAAGAAAGCTGACCATGTTGGGAACAGAAGGTTCTTATCATGAATATAATGCAAGCTGATATACACTATATTGCCAAAAGTATTTGCTCACCCATCCAAATTATTGGAATCAGGTGTTCCAATCACTTCCATGGCCACAGGTGTATAAATTCAAGCACCTAGGCATGCAGACTGTTTTTACAAACATTTGTGAAAGAATGGGTCGCTCTCAGGAGCTCAGTGAATTCCAGCGTGGAACTGTGATAGGATGCCACCTGTGCAACAAATCCAGTCGTGAAATTTCCTCGCTCCTAAATATTCCACAGTCAACTGTCAGCTGTATTATAAGAAAATGGAAGTGTTTGGGAACGACAGCAACTCAGCCACGAAGTGGTAGGCCACGTAAACTGACGGAGCGGGGTCAGCGGATGCTGACGCGCATAGTGCGAAGAGGTCGCCAACTTTCTGCAGAGTCAATCACTACAGACCTCCAAACTTCATGTGGCCTTCAGATTAGCTCAAGAACAGTGCGCAGAGAGCTTCATGGAATGGGTTTCCATGGTCGAGCAGCTGCATCCAAGCCATACATCACCAAGTGCAATGCAAAGCGTCGGATGCGGTGGTGTAAAGCACGCCGCCACTGGACTCTAGAGCAGTGGAGACGCGTTCTCTGGAGTGACGAATCGCGCTTCTCCATCTGGCAATCTGATGGACGGGTCTGGGTTTGGCGGTTGCCAGGAGAACGGTACTTGTCTGACTGCATTGTGCCAAGTGTAAAGTTTGGTGGAGGGGGGATTATGGTGTGGGGTTGTTTTTCAGGAGCTGGGCTTGGCCCCTTAGTTCCAGTGAAAGGAACTCTGAATGCTTCAGCATACCAAGACATTTTGGACAATTCCATGCTCCCAACTTTGTGGGAACAGTTTGGAGCTGGCCCCTTCCTCTTCCAACATGACTGTGCACCAGTGCACAAAGCAAGGTCCATAAAGACATGGATGACAGAGTCTGGTGTGGATGAACTTGACTGGCCTGCACAGAGTCCTGACCTCAACCCGATAGAACACCTTTGGGATGAATTAGAGCGGAGACTGAGAGCCAGGCCTTCTCGTCCAACATCAGTGTGCGACCTCACAAATGCGCTTCTGGAAGAATGGTCAAAAATTCCCATAAACACACTCCTAAACCTTGTGGACAGCCTTCCCAGAAGAGTTGAAGCTGTTCTAGCTGCAAAGGGTGGACCGACGTCATATTGAACCCTATGGATTAGGAACGGGATGTCACTTAAGCTCATATGTGAGTCAAGGCAGGTGAGCAAATACTTTTGGCAATATAGTGTATCTCTAAGCACAAGAAAGGACTTGAAGGCACAAATGATCCTGGATTATAACTCAACCAGAGGAGGAGTTGACAATCTGGACAAAGTCACAGCAATATACAGCTGCCAGGGCAAGACTGCCCACTACCCAACCAACATAAAGTGGAGACGGGTGAATAGAAGAGGAAAAGATCACAGCTCTGTCCCTCCAGAGAGTACAGTAAAACAAGTACATCTTGTGTGAAATGTATGAATTCCATCTACAGAAAGCAGTTACATTCTTCCCACCTTGTGGAGAACTTTAAAATTGTTGAATGTTCAAAATATTAGTAACTAGCGAATTTTAAAGGTCAATTTTAAAAAACAAAATTTGTGAAGAGGGAACATTTTAAACCTACACAAAGTGTGTGAATTAAAACTGTATGGTTTGTCACTTGACTAAATGTTTAAGTAATCTAATATAAATTGGTTATTGGTTTAACCTGTTTTCTTGACTATTTTGCTTGTATTTACACAGTGCGGGTCAAAATGACCCGCAACATAATGAATGTGATTTTTTTTCAACATAATATAAGGGCTAGATCAGATCTAAGTTTTGTTGTTAGTAAATTATCTCAGTACTTGTCTGAACCTAAAAAACAACACTGGGTTGCAGCTGAACATGTTTTGAGATATTTGAGATGCACTGTAGATCAGGAGTTGTGTTTTAGAAAGCAAGATGTGGATTTGAAGCTTGTGGCCTATAGTGATGCTGACTGGGCGGCTGACCAGATTGACAGGCGCAGTGTTACTGGTCTGAGACTGGGCCTGTTGTTTCATGGAAATCTAAGAAACAACCCACTGCTGCTTTATCAACATGTGAAGCCGAATACATGGCTCTATCTGCTACAGGAGAGCATGTATCTTGTAAATCTATTGAAAGGAATGGACACTTTGAACTTTACACCTGTGAATGTTTTTGAGGACAACCAGGGTGCTATTGCCCTATCCAAAAACCCTGTGACCCGTCAGAGATGTAAGCACATTGACATAAAGTAAAATTTTATCTGCTCTGTTGTATCTGATGGAAAGATTGTTATTGTCCCATGGAAGATATGGTGGTCGATGTTTCCTCTAAACTTGTAGCAAAAGTCAGGATGGACAAATTTAGATGTTTTCTATTTGGCAGGTGAACAATGGACTGTACTTTGTCGAAATGAAGTTGAATGTACACTGTATGTATATTTGTGTCAATTAAGGAACAAGTGGGGGTGTTGACATCTGTGTCCCTAATTGATCCTGGTATCCACTTTTTGATGTGGGCGTGCTTTTCATACCGGTGTGCAATCATCAATAAATGGCAGCATTTCATTCACTGAAATGATTGCATGCAGGCCAAACAAAATCTCATGTCTCTGTGTCGTATCTTGCCTCTGTCTTAAGCCGGCTGATCAGCTCTTGTGGCGATGGCTGCGCCAACACATAGGTCTCATTGCTTATGAATTAGGAGTGAAAGTAAATCATTAAACCAACAATGTTGTGTCGTTACCTAACAGTAAACACAGGATTACATGCAGAATGACACATAGGCTGCCATGACTTGTAAATCCTCTCCCGCTGTCGTGGAATTGAAGGATGGAATCAGTATTAACACCCACCAATCATCTCCTTATCACAAGAAAACAACTCTGGTTATCTTTAGATAATGAGAACAGATAACTCTGTTCCTCGAGAAAACCACCGTTAAAAAGTATCTGAGGGACACGACCACTCTGGGCTTCCACAATGAAGTACATTGAAGTACAATATTTTACTTAGATGGTTCACAATGTACATATAGTTCCATTTTTTTTCACTGTTTACAAAAGTTAGTGTACTTTAAAAATGAAGTTATGGACACATTTTCTGTTAGTTAATTGCTTTTTTTTAGGATTTTATTTAGTAAAATAGACCTATTTCATACATACTATTACCATTTGTGATGAAATGGTTGTAATGAAGTCTTGCATACAGAAATGCTTCAGAAAATGGCTCTTAGTCAAGAATGGTTAAACATCTCATAGAGAGAGAAAATGTAAATTGAAATAACAATATCTTAGGAAAAAAGCTTTTTTTCCCCAGCAAATGTTTTCCTTAGAAGACCAGTTTTACATTTTATTAGGAAAAATCATTCCCTAAGATTATGATATAAATTGTTTAGAAAAGTCAAGCATAAAAACAACCTAAAATGTAGGACAAACATAGTGCTATTTAATTGCTTTGTTAGAGCAAGGAATAGGAAGATATTTACTTCTAAAGTCCTTGCCAAATAACAAGCCAGATGATTAGATTGACATTTAGCATAGCCCATAGCTTTTTTAAGGGTTGTGCAGCTCCAGTGTGTTCGTTCCAGCTGCTCATTGTTAAATATCAACATGGCTGCACACATGCTCATCAGCATTGCTCTTAGTGTCTGTGGAACTGGAGGCGGATAAACTATTGGATCCTTTGGTGCTTTTCACTAATATGCATCTGACCCCTGACAAAAACTCATGGCTACAGCTATGCAGGGGAATTCAGGTCACATTAGCAGGCTAGTTAAAGTGTCAAATATCTGTCATTGGAGTGTGGACTAAAAGGCTCTCGCTACACAATGAGTGTCCATCTGTCTGAGATTTAATAAGTGACACTGCTCTTCAGTAAAGACAACCATTACCAAGAGCAAAGCAGAAACCATCGCTGTTTCCCCTGTTTCCCTTCTCTGCTTCTTCTCCCCTTGCTAGACACCAGCGCCCTAAAGGCAACAGGATCGAGCTCTTTGTCCATTGTTCAATCAAATATTAAACCTTCATTTTGTAGCTGTTGTCAAACAAAGCAATGCAGTGAGGTTCATACATGTAAAGGCATAACATTGTTTCATGTTAAAAGTTCCAAGCAACTGCAGCAAACATTTTCACATGAATAATAATGTGCATTTGATCCCAGATGTCGACTCTGGAAGCCCCTGAGTTGTAGAGGCTCATTAGGGCCTGTGACTCTGCAGCTTCAGTCTTCAACAAAATATCCACAGACATAAAAATGTAAAAAAAAAAAAAAAAAAGAAAGAAAATCACTCTCTAGTTATAGAAAACGGTTAAATCTTTTAGACTATTTAGCTAAACCTAAACTCATTCATAGGGTCACTTGCTGGGTGGTCTGCTGGGTGATAGAGAAATGCATAAAGATTGTTTTGGATTAATTTCCATTTGAGACAACCATGTCTAACAGTGAGTTATGCATTTGCTCAAACGTGACCTGATCAGCCTAGGATAGAAAGGAGGCCTCTGATTGGTCAATTCTACATCCGCTCTATACTACTGTAGGTGTATTTCCTGTTTCGTACCTAATGGCAGAACCTCTGGCTGTAGTGCCGTCCACAATGCCTGGCACTCTTCGGACATTATCCCAGACACCGTACAAGACGCTAGTTTGTAGCTCTGTGCGACGGTCTGTTGGTTTGCACCCGAAGCCAAAACACGCAGCGCTGCGGCCTGTCTTTGCGGAACACTGAGGGGTGAACTGTGTGTGGTCCGGCATTGGATAAGGGGTCGTCAAACCGACACATGGACACCCACAATCCTAGCTAGTTCCTGATTGTCCCTCTGGAGTTGTGGCGCAGAACACATTTCAATATTGGGCATAAATCAAAAATAGCTGTGTCAAGCTCACTGCAACACACTGCTGCTGGAAGATAACCTGCCCTTAAGGAGCGATAACTGGGTTTCCTTCTTTGAATTTAAGTGACTATAACTGAAAACTAATGAAATCCCCAAGGTCACTATTTCAGGAAACCAATACACAGAAAGGATTTCCAGAAATGTTGACAAACTGAAAAGTTTGAACATGAAATTTATGAACATGTATAGTTGTCAATCCTTAGTTGGGGCCCCTTTAGTCGGGATTGCTGCAGTTTTGCAGTGTAGCAAGGAGTTGATCAGTCTGTGGTTTTGCTCAGGTGTTACGAGAGCCCAGGTTGCTCTGATAGTGGCCTTCAGTTCTTCTGCATTTTTAGTTGTGAAGTATCTTATCCTCCTCTTCCCAATACCTTAATAGATTTCCTATGGGGTTATGCTAGCTTGTTGCATCAGAGAGCTATAAGTCTCTGATGCAACAAGTTCCTAACTTCAGTGTCTAGTAGTGCAGTGGCTTTTTAGGAATTACCAAGGAGGTAAAGCAAGAAGCTAGGTTCTGCAGAGACTTGAACTCACCGGATTGAGAGGCAAGTGATGAGTGCAAAGCTGGCCTACCTGCCTGATATATTTTATTATCTGTATGAACTGATACATTGACACTGATAAAATGAGCGGGTTCCATTTAAAGGGATAGCTCTGGCAACAACATGTGCGGCGTGGTGACCTGGAGAGGTTCCCGTTCACAGAGAAACTGCAAGATGGCAACACTGCTGCAATGTGCAAGGTGGTTGGCATAAATTTGAAAACTCTTGAGGAGAAGTTTTCATTTTATTTCTCCTCAGCTCTCACAGAATGCCTTTACTGGGTTAGGGACCCGCACAGCTCAATATCCGTTGCTGAAAAGGACGTGACTTTAAAGGAGCGACGGGAACTGTTTGAACTGAAACTACATCCTGGTTTAAAGCTAAACTTTGCTGATCTTCCTTTGGACAGTTTTTGGTTATTTGTTGCCAAGGAGTTCCCAGTTCTGGCCAATAAAGATATTTTGACATCGCTCCTATTTTCAACTACATATCTGTGTGAGCTGAGCTTCTCAAGCTTGACTGCGATAAAAACAAAAAACAGAGAGAGACTGGAGACTGTTGACTGTTGAGGAAGAGCTTGCTGTGTCTTTCTACCATTCCTGCCAGGATATTCCTTTTGTGGTCATCTAAACAAGCCCAGATTTCACACTAAGTATAAAAACAATTTTGTGTCATTTTGGTTGGTTTTATGAATGTAAAAAATGTGCCACAGCTCAAAAAAAGGTTGAAAATAACTGATTTAACTATCAATCTCACATTAACTTCCCAACTACCGCTCACACTGAGCCTGGTTCTGCTGGAGGTTTCTTCCTGTTCAAAGGGAGTTTTTCCTCTCCACTGTCGCTACAAGCATGCTTAGTGTGAGGGATTGCTGAAGAGTCAATGAGTCGATGCGATCAGCTGGTTTTCCTTAGATAGAAAACTTTGAATCAATCTGACTGGATGATCTGGTGAACTGGAAAGTGCCTTGAGATGACGTTTGTTCTGTTTTGGCTCTATAGAAATAAACAGAATTAAATAGAATTAAATTCCATCCATCCATCCATCCATCCATCCATCCATCCATCCATCCACATTCTTTAAAGCTGCGTCAGTGTTAGATGCAAATGTTCACAAACACACATGGCCGCCACCCAACACACACACACACACACACACACACAGTCTATTGGATGTGGTAATGCCAAGACAGTCTGCTGAGAAAAACCTCTCCATGCATGGATAATGTTAGCTTCTTGTTCCGACATTCACAAAACCAATTCCCCCGCATCAGTGGAGCCACATAGACACATAAACCAAACCAGATACACATTTGTACTAATTCCAGGCTTTCTGCTTTCCCAGTTTCCCCTCTCTGCAATTAGTCAGTTATGCACTTGGACTTTGGCCAACTATGCAAGATTAAATTATTCATAAATGTTAATGGGCTCTAGCTCTCTCTCTTTCTTGTCTACTCACAGTCTCTCTCTCTCAATCTTGTTTTCCAGTCTGCCTCCTGGGTCCTAGCTCATATAGCCCTTGCCAGAGAGATAATATTGACCTTTTCTTTGGGGCATGTTATAAGGAGCTGCTCTCTATTAAAACAAATGATGACATTGTCTTTAAAGCTCAACACAATAAGTCATTTCAAAGGGAGCATTTTTGTTTCCACAAAGCAAGAGAAAGAAAAGCCCTGTGCAGTCCTGGAAAATTAAATATTAAAGAGGAAGTATCAATAGAAAGAGACAGGGGAAGAAACCTATGATGCAATACATAATGCAATTTAATGTTATAATGCAATGTGTAATTCTATCAAGAGCAGTTTCCAGCTCTGAACCTGCTATTTCTTCCCTGGAAAATAGAAATAGTGCCGGTTGTAGTTACTTATGGCATCTGCTGATATTTTGTTGGTTAATATTTTGTTGGTTTGGCCAAAACGAAATTTGGTAGGTGAGCACCAGTTGTAGCTTTGTCCATTCTACCTGAAAGAGTTTACAGAATGTCCACCCTTTGCCCGATGTGGTGCAATTATGATATATGTATTACTTCTCAGGGTTAGCAAATATAATCTTAATCTAATAATATTCTGACTGTCATATATCCTCTGAACACGCCTAACAGGCTGAGTGTTAGAACCAGAAATGAAAGTGTGAATCAAGCTCAAATCATAGTCAAAAAGAAAACTCTACACATATATGGAATAAATTCACCACAACCTCCATTCAAAATATGAGTTTATGAGCAAAAATCATTCAGCTCCAAGTCAAGTATAGTTGAAAACATGGTCACATATGTCATATATATATATATATATATATATATATATATATATATATATATATATATATATATATATATATATATATATATATATATATATATATATATATATATATATATATAAAACGGTTTTATCTTGGAATTACTGTTTGAGAACCAAAGTTTTTCTTGAAGAATTTGTGATCGTGCTTTTGACCAATTTAGAGCCATTTAAATGTGTTCAAACCAATTTGAAATGCAAATCCAAGAGGTGAATAAAACACTATTTGGCAAAATAATGTTTTTCTCATGACCATAGCAATGATGACTGGCTTAATGGTTCATTCTATTCACCTGCCTAGCTCCAGTCTATTTGTCATTACTGTTCATCTCATTCACCTGCTCCTGCCTCTATTTAAGCTGCTTGCCTCTAGTCATCAGTGCCAGATTATTCAAACCTTTGGTGAGAGTTATCTACAGTAGCTCACCCTGTGCATTATTCTGATTGCTTGATCCTGACTAGTTTCTGCCTTTGAAACTCTAAGCATGCCTGCCCCTTTTCTGACCTGTTTGCCTGACCTGTCTTTGGATTCCTGCTGGACTGTGCCTGCTTACGACCTTGGATCTGTCTGCTGACCCCGACTTGGATTTCCTTTCAGCACCTATTCGGAACTCTAATCTTCTGGCCTGGGCTCCAGTATACCTCATGAACACTGGCATTGTCTTTGCCCTCTGGAAACTTTCCCACTTCTGCCTTCTTGTGCTTGTCAGCCAGTTTAGCAGCCTTCTGGTTTTTGGCTCCAGGAACTCTTTGGGTGGCGTCTGCCGCGTGCTGTGGAATATCATCCGGCTGGATTCCACTCCTTCCTCTGGGCTCGGACTGAAATTTGTAACCAGGTTAGCGGCTCACACACAGATTTACGGGGTCACTAACCTAAGTTTTCCACTCTACAGAGATGTCTGCCTTTTTGTCAGAGCTCCCAAGACGCAGATTCCATGTATTGTCAATAAACACTGTTGTAATCAAACCTAAAATTCTGGGTCCAAAGTTCTGAGCCATGGCCGTTGTATTAAATAATTCGCTTGATCAAAAACCAAATAACTTTTTGTGAATTGATTCTTAACCTTCTCTGATTAAGCTAGTAGCTAGTAGACATGAGGACTCCCAAGAAATGAAGTTTTGGTCATGATCTGGTGAACAAAATGTAATGAGTGTTGACATAACAGCATTTAAACTCCCACTGAAATAAAGCTTGTTTTAGCTCTATAAACAACAACTCATATATGTCAGCATGGTGTACTATGTAGGTCTGGTAGCTTGTCTTAATTCAGTTCAATTTATTTTATTTATATAGCACCATTTTACAACATGTCATCTCAAAGCACTTTACAATTCAACCAGATCCTACAGTCAGATTGTTCCAACGTTTTCTATAGAATGCAAACCAGCTGATTGCATCGCCTCATTGACTCAAAGGCAATCCCTCACACCAAGCATGCTTGTAGCAACAGTGGAAAGGAAAACTTCCTTTTAACAAGAAGAAACCCCCAGCAGAACCAGGCTCAGTGTGACATGGTCTTACAGCCAAGCAGGTACAGACCAGCTGAAGCTACTATGATGAGAAAAAGCAGAGAGCATTATGTTAGAGATTGAATTAACAAGCACTGCAGAAGGGGAGAATAGAGATAGAATGAATGATGAAAAAGGGTCTCTATGTCCTTTAGCAGTCTAAGCCTATTGCAACACAAATGCAGAAAATAGGTCAGGATAACCTAAGTATTTTGGATAATGTTAGAGAAAGGTAGAGCCACACTGTGGCCAAGGAAGAGCCTGGGAGAAACGTTTATCAGCACTCAAATTCTCCCCCGCCAGGCTGTTAACCCTCTTTCTCCACCTACCTCTCTACTTACCCAGCTACTAAGAACTCATCACTCTGTTTTTAAGTATAAGCTTTATCAAAAAGGAAAGTTTTAAGTCTAGCCTTAAAAGTAGACAGGGTGTCTGCCTCACGGACTAAAACTGGTAGTTGGTTCCACAGGAGGGGGGCCTGATAACATGGGGAGGCTCTAGGATTCTAGGAGATCAGGGGCTTAATCCCTGAGGGTGAAGATGAGAGTGTAAACTTTCTGGTAAATCCCATTGTAATGTAAAATATTACAGATTACTAGATTAAGGAAATTTGCAGTATACTACATGCTATCACACATAATATTTTGACAATTTGCACACAGTTGCCCTTTATTTCCCAAGGTATGGGAGGGGGAGAGGAGGGAATAGATAATTCTGCTGCCTAAAATAATGAGCTCCGCCTCCATAACATGGGAAGAAATTAATTCACCTGCAACTCTTTAATTGTGTTTATTTGTCTCTTCACCAATAAAAACCCTGTGGATTTGGTGACATTCGATCATTATTTACCAAAGTTATTAGAGGAAAATCAAATATTTTAGACACCTTATATAATCCGTTCCCCCCATAAACCAATTCTTTCATTTTGAAACTGTCATTATTTTTCATATATTATGTTTCAAACATTTATTATTATATATTTTGAAATCCAAAATTGTTAACATAAATATGACTGTTGGTTTGATATTTTTATGACATGTATTTTCAATTCTCAATTCAAAATGTCTGCAGTAGCATTGCTCCAGATATTTAGAATTGACGAAGCTTTCTGGATGGAAAGTGAAAGATCTTCAAACTTGGGGGGGAAAAAAGTCCAGTGGTTTTGGTTTGAACTTTTTTTGGAATATTGCTAGATTGTTAGATAAACATTTAAACATAAAATGCACATGGGCATTGTCAGTTTCACCAGAGCTATAGTGAAACTGACAATGCCCACGTGCATGGCAGCTGGATGCTGGAATACATCGGATAAAAGTGAAAAAAAGAGTTATTCCACCTTTCTGATTCCTGATCCTCCACAGACGGGTTGGTCGTTGGATCGCCAACTTGAAGAGGGAGGATTTGCCATCGAACTTCTGGCCAGAGAAAAAACCCGTAATATGTAGCCAACATTTGGAAGAAGAATGTTTTCAAGATGACTTGGATAATAGCGCGTTGTGACAAACACCAGATACAGCACTGGGACTTGATCAACAGCCGATACCGCACCGTGACGTCACTAACCAGTAGGTGGCAGTAGTGTTCTTTGACAAACATGGATGCCTCCAGTAAAGCACATTCACAGGAAAATTACTCTGATTTAAAAACACATTTATTGAATAGTATGTAATAATTTCATATTTAAAGTAATTTCAGAAGTTTGAATTCGGAATATGACAGGACTTCTCCTTTAACTGGTGGGCTTCCTGCTTTAGATGCTGCTTAGTCTGTCTTAGTTATTGTGACCTCGGCCAATGGTGGACAGCCGTAAATCTGTTCATAGCATTCACCTTTGCAGAAAGTAAACCATTAAGTCAAAATCTTACTTAGTTACATTATATTTAGGTTATATTTAATTCAGACATTTCAATTAAACAAAAAACATGTCAATTTACAGAGACAATTCAACCAGATTATACAGCCAGCTATGTTCAAAGTTTTCTATCTAAGCAAAACCAAGTGATTGCATCAAATCATTAACTCAAAAAAAATCCCTTGAAAGTTAACTGAGCATAGATGCAGCAACATGGGAGAGGAAAATCCCCATTTACATAAAGGAGCCTCCAGCAGAACCAGGCTCAGTGTGAGCAGCGTCTGTCAGGCCTGACTAGGGTTTAAGGGGAGAGAAGCAGACATACTGTCATGAGTAATACGCTACTTCTACTACTACTTACCATATTCCTTAAGATTCACAGCCTTTTTTGAGCCATTTCCCTCCAATCAATTATCCAGATCTCTTTTTGTGCCCCCTATTCAGTGAGATGTGGGCTACTCATGGTGAATATTATTTTAATTATATTATCAAGTATGATTATAACTATTAATTACCACATGAACATAGTTATTGTAATGTATTACAAAAAATATATTGCATGTTGCACATGGCAATATTATATATGCACAACACAACAAAAACAACAAATAGGGGTGTTTATTTCATCTACATATGGCTTGGGATGTGCTTAGGAGGATGGACCTCCATGCTGCTTAAATACAATTTGTTATTTTTTTTTATTTTGGTATCTGATTGTTTATTAATGGAAAACAAGTCTCCACTTTAAAGGGGGTAAAGGAGAAGAGTAGTTTCTTTACAATATGCTGCAGTAAGATTTGTCTACATCCTGCCGCTCTGGCTGTGTGTTTCCTGGACGGGGCCGCCTTTTACAGCTGCTTTTTCTATGTCTGCTTCTGTCTCCTTGAACCCCAGTCGGCCTCGGCAGATGGCCGCTCACACTGAGCCTGGTTCTGCTGGAGGTTTCTTCCTGTTAAAAGGGAGTTTTTCCTCTCCACTGTTGCTACAAGCATGCTTAGTGTGAGGGATTGTATTTGAGCCAATGAATCAATGCTATCAACTGGTTTTCCTTAGATAGATCGAGCCATATTCTACCTGGGGGCAATTGCCAACTGACCAACAACATGGCGTCGCTTTTGAGTATTTAAAAATCATGCAGCCAAATGTTAACTGCCACTGGCAGCCATGCCTTCTGTGATATAGCCGTAGCAGAAACATTGCACCACACACTATTTCCTTATTGATTTGTGCATGTGTTAAAAATAGGAAGTACGTCATGTGAGCAGGTAGAAATGAAGAAATTAATGTTTCAGTACATGAGTGGTGAAAGCCCTGAAAATAAGTTATTTAGTATTTTTGACTTGGTAATTATGTAATCACAATTTTTAATGTGAAATTCAATACAAATTTATCTTTGCTTAGAGTATAAGCCTCTATATAAAAGACAACCTGCTTTAGAAAAAAGTAAGAAGATGGGCACAGGAATCTAAAGAAGCTCTGCAAGGTTGTTTTGATGCACTGTGTCAGTCTCATGGAGAGGACATCAACGCATAATCTCTGTGCAGATAAAACTATCCCTACCAGAACAGTGAAATGCTTACAAATAAACCTTGCATCACAAGTGATCTGAAGGAACTACTCAACAACAAAAATAAACCTTTAAGAAGAGAGACAGGGAATTAATGAGGAGTACAGAAGGGTCAAGATAAAGAGAGAAAGCAAGGAGACATATAGGAAAAGGCAGGAAAGCAAACTCAAGCAAAGCAATATAAGAGAAGTGTGGTCAGGGATTAAGAAGATCACAGGCTTCAAGCAGAAGGATGATCAGACTGATGGGAGTCTGGACAGAGCAAATGAACCGAATCCTTTCTTCAACGGATTCAGTTCGGGGACAAGCTCAGCATCTTTCTCTCCTGCTCACAGTCACATAGACATCCTGCCCTCCTTAGACTAAATCACTAGGCCCTGATGGTGTCATGTCCAGAGTCCTGTAGGCCTGAGCAGAGCAGCTCTGTGGGATTCTACAGCACCTCTTCAACCTTAGTCTGACCCTGCAGACAGTTCCAGTGATGTGGAAGACCTCCTGCCTTGTTTCAGGACCAAAGAAGACTCAGTCAACAGTCCTCAGTGACATTTCATTCCCTCTGGGATTTGTAAAATTATTTTAACTGGAATAAAATCTATTCCTTATTTTTTTTTCTTTTTTAATGGCATTTACATTTGGCTTCTACTGCTCAAATTATTTTTTTAATACTGACTAAAATTATGTTTTCCATGAAAATAATAAATGTGTAAAATACCTTTTTTGATTCAATACCAGGGATGTTGCTTTGAAAAAAAATCTACTTCAATATTCCTTCAGGTGAGAGTCACATGAAAACATAGACACATTAATGTAGAATAGCCTGGGTACACCGTCTTATTGAGGACTAAAAGTCAGGACAAATAATCACAGTGAAAGGTTAACATAATGATACAAAGTACTGGGTACCATTCAAGGGAAACCATGACCTCTTAGAATTATAACTGACAGAAAGCTTCCAGGTAGTTTTCTGAAGCTCTCTGTGTTGGTGAAAGTGTCTGTTTGTGTATACTTGTCCTTCAAATGAAAACATAAATGGAATGTGTAATAATAACCCAATGCTATCTAGAAATGTGAATTTGTGAGTTTGGTTGATGGCCACAGCCTGAATAAACATCACACAAGCACAGAGCTTTGCATTTTGAAAGAGAGCTTGGCAGCAAAAGGAAATTAGTAAACAAAATCAATAAAATGGAGCTATATTCTCATAAATACTTCTATAACAGCTCTAATCCATGTTTAAATGAAATGAAAAGGAATTTATTTCAGACAATTTCAGACAATTTTGACAAACAATAGATCAACCAAACACACACAAAAAGAGACTTTTTAACATCAAACCAAATTTTCCAACACCAAACACCAATTTTCAAACTAACCTAATTCATCTGAACATAAATAAAAACAAAACCCTCCACAAAATAAACCTGTCAGCATATACAGCCAGAGAAATCACATCGATTAATAGAAATTGTCTGAAAAGGGGTATTAAGAAATAAAATTTATTTTTCCCCCTCTCCCTCTAATTGCACTAAAAGTAAAGTAACCTTCCTGTTAAACTTCTATGTTTGTTATCCAATATTCACACACACAAAAAAAAATATATAAATATATATATATATATATATATGCAATGGGGCCAAAAAGTATTTAGTCAGCCACTGGCTATGCTAGTTGTCCTACTTAGAATAATGAGAGAGGTCTGTAGCTTTCATTACAGTTAAACATCAGTTATCAAAGACAAGATGAGAAACAAAATCCATGAAATCACATTGTAGGATTTTTTAAGAATTTATTTGTAAATTATGGTGGAAAATGAGTCCCTCTCCAAGGGGACCCTCCCTGAACCAGAGAAAGGAGATGCTAAAAAATCCCTGATAAGATAGTCAATGAATGGAAAGGGAACCCAGAAGCGCCCTTTGGATGCTTCAAAAACCCAGTTCAGATTCTATAGTTACCTCAGATGCTGCTTCACCTTCCAGAAAAAAAAAAAACGAACAAACAAACTTAGTGTCTGGTTTTGTGGAGGTTTGCAGAGGACCCAAATGCAGAGCTTGAAGCTGAGGTGGTTTCAGATTTAATATCAAGAGGAGGCAGCAGAAGCATAAATCCTGGAATAACTAGTGATGTTATGAGATGAGTCGAGGCTTCGAGGCATATAACAAGTAGTGAATAGGGCCTTTCTGCAGAGTGCATATCCAGGCTTGTTTCATTTAGGGGAGGGTCCAAAATCAATGATGTCGTCGCTACAGCGACACCACATGACTTCTGGGGAAAGTGGTTCAGATTGCCCACAAACTTCGACAGGCATTTAAACAGCCTCAGTGTTTAGTCAAGATGCGGGAGTTTGTAGAGTTGCTGTCAGTTGGATTCAGTTTGGACAGATTCTAAGAATAGATTGGTTGGAACAACAAACCATCTAGTTGGTTAAAACTATTTTAGTTAAATTAAACAATGTAATAATTACAAACCGCCTAAGCCACTGGTTTCAAGTGTATTGGGCTGATGCTGAGAAACTAGTCCATGCATTTGTTACTTCAAGGCTGGACTATTGTAATTCTTTACTATCAGGAAGTCCACAAACTGTAGTTAAAAGCCTTCAGCTGATCCAAAATGCTGCAGCCAGAGTTCTGATGAAAATGAAAAAGAGAGATCATATCTCTCCTATCCTGGCTTCTCTTCATTGGCTTCCTGTTAAATCCAGAATAGAATTTAAAATCCTCCTTCTCACATATAAAGCCTTAAATGGCCAAGCTCCATCTGATATCAGAGATCTGATTGTTCCTTATGTTCCTAACAGAGCACTTCGCTCTCAATCTGCAGGTTTACTAGTGGTTCCTAGAATTTCTAAAAGTAGAATGGGAGGCAGATCTTTTAGTTATCAGGCTCCTCTCCTGTGGAACCAACTACCAGTTTTAGTCTGTGAGGCAGACACCCTGTCTACTTATCAACACTAATTTTAGTGACCTTCTATCAGTGTACCCAGGTGTCATTACCGCCAGCGTGAATAACAGTCTTACTGTATTTAACATTATCCTTAGCCAGCAGTTTGAGGTAAGATTTGATGTGCATGGGTTAAAGATCTCCATCTCCACAATGGATTTACATCATTTGAGAATTTTGGGGGAAACCCTCCATGAAATACTAATAATAAATCCCACATATATATGCAACAAGTGCATTTTGGGTTGGAAATATGATAAACTCACTGTCAAAGCAAACTCCCACTCTGGGCCCATTAAAGTTGCTATGATGTGACTGTCAGCGTGCAGGGACAAATTCAACAAATGTGGGGCCCAAGGCAAAGACAGGCAGGGGGCCCTCTGAATTGAGAAGACAATACATCAAACAGCCCCATTCTCCAGATAGATAAATGTTAATAGAATAGACATCCATCATCTGTTCTAGGTTGTGTCCCTCTCTTCTTGTCCCTTTTCTTCTTGTTTTCCTCTCTATGTTTTGTACTCAGCTGACTTTTCATGCTGTCTCTAAAGGAATGAAAGATTTTTTCCAAGCACTAAGCTCACTTAGCTGATTGCTCCTTCCTGTGTTTCCAAAAAGGCCAAAGTAAATAACCCAGTCCTTCTTTTCACTGTAGACAAGCCATGATCTGCTTATCTGTTCTCCATTTTTCATTTGGATGAAATAATAGCTGCATGAATCATGACAGCAGACAAGATAGAGGAGAGCAGGAGGCGGGGTTACCAATCTACTCGCTCTGGAGAGCAGAGTTCGCTGCTTTTAGATGTTGTCTCCAAAGTCTCCAGTAGCAGAAAAAAGTCTCTAGATTTGGCGCTAGGAGCTTTTTTGAAATCAAAGTGCTAGAGGGGTCTGAAAAGTGGCTAAATATAGCGACTAAAGCGCTAAGTTGGCAACACTGCTCTTTGCATGGTTTGTTTTCAAATGGTTTGCTGCTGTCTGTTTGGACCTTTCTGAACATGTGCAGCAAATGGACTGATCCAATATGGTGGACACTGAAGGGGGGTGGGGGGGTGGGGGGGGCTGAGACACACTTAACACCATATGCGCTCTGATGATGCCATCAGAACACTTTAGTCAAAGGATGTTTATCAAAAACATAATTAGTGTGCACAAATAAGGAATACTTATATTAACCATGTATGTAAACAGTTTTATGGGGCCCACAGGAACTTGGGGCCCTAGGCAACTATTATTGCCTAACTGTTGTAGGATTATCATCATTTCAAAGACCCACAGTGAATAGAAAAGGTTTGGGCAGAAGTTGATTTTGTGGTTGATGCTGATGGTGAGTTTTAATTATGTCATATTAAGCATTCTTTACCTCATATTGTACTCATATGAATCAACTTACACTTCTTGGAATGCTTTCGATAGGTTAAATCAGGGAATGAAACTCACAGCTCTACTTTCATGACAAAAATAGGATCAGGTTATATGAATGAATAGAAGACAGTTGTCTCACCACATGATTTACTTTATTTTTTCAAGTTGTCACTTTAAAATGTGAATGAGTTTACGTTTTCCATTGCTGGCCTTTATTTTGCCACCATAAGCACCATCTACAATCATTACAGTCTCAATGTCACTGCTCAAAAATTACAGCTCTTGGTAAAAAACATGAGGCTGAATCATTTAGGCTAAATCTAAATCAATTCCTTTCCAGTGGCCATAGGAAAGCATCAAATTGAGTTTCTGCTCTGCTAATGCAATCAACTTGCGGGTGAAAAGAGGATGACTGTGCCATCATGTCTTCCCTAATTTCATTTTCTGGGGCAGACAGCAGACGATAAGGCCTGCTTGGTGGGGTTGGAACTGGAAGGATGCCCACAGCCACAAGGAATAACTGAATAAGATCATTGTCAAATACCACAGCTGTCAAAGTTTTCACAGAAGGAAAGTCAAAGGCTGGTAAAACTGTTTAACAGAGAAGTGAAGTAAGATAGAGAGTGCTGGAATGAGGGATAAAAGAAACAACGTAAATCATGACAGGATTAAAATACTAGATTATCAAACAGAACTTAATAGTCGGAAAAAAAAACTAAGCTTAAAGAGGATTATAGGTTAAAACATCAATGCTTTGACGGTGGGGTATATGGAGCCTCTTTTGGATTCGAACAGTTACTGGATTTTCCACCTTCTGTGTTTAGAAATGTATGTTTGATTGTAACTATGTCAGTTTTAAAATAAACAGTTGGTGCTTTTCCAAAGTTTTGATATTTATGAGGAACTTGGGTTGAGATCAAAGGGACCAAAGGTGACCAATTTTACCTCCAGGTCCTTGAGTAAAGCTGAAATCTTTTTTAAGGCCCTTTAAGTATTCATGCCCCTCAAACTTTTAGTATTCAAGGCGAGTTGGACAATGGGAAGATTAAAAAACAAAACAGAACAGTAACGCAGACTCCTGAGGATAAGCGGACCTCAGCAGCTGCAGGGGGACAGGGCTCAACCCATCACTGGCACTCTGGATGTGGGAGAACACAGGTAAGTGACCAAGATCATCTGACAGGAGATGATTATTCATGTGAGTCACTTACCTGGTTTAACAGTTCAGTCCATCCTCACCGAAGAAGGCAAATCCAGCAGATGGGCTAACAACTGAGATTCGGCCCAGAGCCGTCCAAACTGACCCCGATGTAGCAACCCCAGTGAGCAGGCAGGAGACCAATCCAGGTCAGAGAAACAGTCTAGTCCGTATCCCGACAAGGGGTTCCGATCAAACAGGAACAGACAGATCAAGGGTTCCAGGAATCCTCAGAGTGTGAAGGCAGATTAATGATTCTGTTAGTCAACAACAACAGAACATGAGCAAACTAAGAAAACACGAATAAACTAAGAAACGAACGAATAATGATCTGGCCCCGGATAGCTGGACTGAACCGTATAAATAGCAGAGGAAGCAGGTGAATAAGATCAATGATAATTAGAGAGCGGGGAGAATACGACAGGTGAATGAAGTGAGTAATCCAATCATCTATGGGGGCTGCGATCATGACAATTTTATTTTTTTACATCTATTCACAACATGTCCTCTCAAGGCACTTTACAAGAGAAAAAAATCAGGTGAGATAGACAGACTGGTTCAAAGTTGTCCAAAAAAAAAAAATAGTTTTTTATCCACTTTGCAGCATCAACTCCTCCTTGATGAGTTTGTGACAACACTCAAGACTTGCTTGCACTATGTGGATGACTTTCCAACATGAATACAAGGACTGTGATGAGGAAATTAAAGATTGTTTTGTGATACTAACTGACTTGATAAGTTGATTTCTCAAAAAACAGTCTCCTATTTAATCTCATTTTAAATGCAGGTGGTCTATGAAAATGTGTGACAGAACATTATTTTACCATTTATTTTACCATTATCACCCTGTTTTATTTCATATAATGACTGCCAGATCTACCTAACCTGACAATGACTTGGTTTAAACATAAAGATATTAAATTGTCAATTTTTTGGTAAAGAATCGACAAAACTAGGACACAGTCATGATGAATATTGAAACTTTTAAAACAAATAAAAAATCGTCCCATTTACTTTCAGTGCTGCAAACTGTCTCCAGAAGTTCTGCGAGGATCTCTGAATTTTCCAATGTTGTACGAAATGACTGATGATGATAAATAGAATCCACCTTTGTGGATTCAAGCCTCCGTATAAATGCAGCTGCACTTTGATCGTCTCTGAGGTCTTTTCAATTTTTTTGTTTTATTTTTAACAAAACTTTATTTACACATTCAAACAATAGAATCAATAATTGATGTAAAACAGTCTGTTAAAAATCACAATTAACAACTTCCACTTACAAATGATCAAATGAGGAGCTTGTTAAATTCTACTTGTCCTTCATCTGACACAGTACATAAAATTGTGTTAAAACCCTACAGCTGAACTTGTTTAAAACTCCCCAATCAATAATTGATAATAACCAGTTTGTGGCAATGGTAGCGTGTAAAATCCTCCATTGGAGATCACCAGTTGGTTTTTGATTGGAGGTTTGTATAAAGTCTTCCACTGGGGGTCTTTTCTTTGAAGTTTTTCTGTCCAGATGCAGACCGGCCGGTTCTGAAGGTGTCTTTGGTTTATTGCTTATGTGCCTCTGTGGTAAAGGGCTCTCTGGTCCATATTGGATTCTCTGTGGGTCCAGGCTGGAGAACAGAGGTCCGCTTTGTTCGGAGATGCAATGATCCAGGACTAGGCCAGGGAAGGGGTCCGTTGGATCCGGATGTTACTGACCCTCACAGTACGAATGAAGGAGGCTCCTCTCCTTGCCCAAAAATTCACCTGGGAAACACAGCAAACTTTTGGAAGAACCTGTTCCGGTAAGATTAAACAAACCTAACCCTAACCCTAACCCTAACTTTTTTCCAACAATGCAAAATGTTACATTTGGTGTAAAAGCAACAGCTTATCACCCTGAACACACAATCCTCAATGTCAAACATGGTGGTTGCAGCATCGTGGTTTGGGCCTGCTTTTCTTCAGCAGGGACATGGAAGTTGGTTAAAATCAATGGGAAGATGGATGCAGACAAATACAGGAGTATTATGGAAGGAAACCTGTTGGAGTCTGCAGAAGAGACTGGGAAGGAGATTTATTTTCCAATAAGACAATGATCCAAAACAGAAAGCAACGTCTACAATGGAACGCTTCATAGATAAACATATTATGGTGTTAGAATGGCCCAGTCAAAGTCTAGACATGTATATAAGTGGATGAATATTAGTGGAAAGAACTAAAACCACTGCTCAAAACACTCTCTATCCAACCTCCCTGAGCTCCTGCTGTTTTGCAGGTAAAATGGGATAAAATTTCTGCCTCTTCATGTGCAAAACTCAACAACTGCAGCAAAAGGAGGAAATACAAAGTATTAGTTCAACATGGCTAAATACATTTTTTTTTTTTTATTTCTAAAAAAGTTTAAATCCATCCATTTTCTTCCGCTTTATCCGGAGCCGGGTCATAGAGGCAGCAGTCTAAGCAGAGATGCCGGATAACTGCGCTCCTCACCCGATCTGGAAGGGTGCGCCCAGCCACCCTGTAAAGGAAACTCATTGTATTTGTGATCTTGACCTCTAGACATAGATTGGTTGGTAAATCGAGAGCTTTGTACCCCGACTCAGCTCCCTCTTCTACAGTCCGATAAAGTGACCACATCACTGCCGACTAATCATCTCACGCTCCATCCGTCCCTAACAAATGTTCACAAGGGACAGAAACTTTAACATTTCAAAAAAATGTCTTTCCTCTTCATGATTGTGTCCAAATTGGGTTGAATCTTCAGAAACAATTACAATTTTATATCTTTATGTTTGAAGCCTAAAATGTGACAAAAAGTTTGAAAAGTTCAAGGCAACGTGTATATCTATGTTATATGTGTTGATATTGTAGGTATTTATGCATATGCCTCTGTTTTTCCACAGTTTTTGGTTTTAATTGGTTTGGAATTTATGTGTCCAACCAATGTTTTGGTTCAACCAACCAAACTTATTTTTGCAGTATTTTTTATCCAACCTATATTGCTAAAAGGGCCAAACAAAACAAAATGGTCACATTCGCCAAAATACTGGTTAAGTAGCATAGCCAGTGAAAAGGGAGATGCTGGATTTTTTATTTTTCTTTGGAAGAATACAAATGCTAATTAATAAAGTCTATTAACCTAAAGCAATATGCATGGTATGGTTGTTGCATGTCAGGTACGGCAGTCATTGAACGGGACAAGGTACCTTACAGTAGAACTGCAGTCATTCTCTGGACTAGCATGGCTATCACTGCCCCTACGTAGTTAGGGACTAATTTCCTACTGGGATCAGCTTCATAGACATGGTAGGACACTTCTTTGATTTTACTTATTTTGCTCAGGCTACTCGTAAACCCACAGCCCCCCAATTGTTGAAAGGGCAATATTATTCCCATTACTGTTCATATATAGTAGAAATTTTACACATTCAGTAATAAAATGTCACAGGGGATGGTAAGTGGCGATGGTCATTTAAGAAGTGGGATTCATTTTAAGATTTTTTTTAACGCTCAAGTACAGTCATTGCCAAACGTTTTGAGAATGATTCAAATGTTAATATTTACAAAGTCTACTGCTTCAGTTTTTATGACGGCAATTTGCATATACTCCAGAATGTTCTAAGGAGTGATCAGCGTAACAGCAATTAATGCTAAGTCAATATTTGCCTACAAAATTAACTTTATCCCCCAAAACAAATTTCAACGTCATTGCAGCCCTGCCTTAAAGGAGCAGCTAACATAGTTTCAGTGATTGCTCCATTAACTCAGGTGTGGGTGGTGATGAGGACAGGGCTGGAGATCAATCTGTCAGGATTCAGTCAGAATGACACCACTGGACACTTTAAAAAGAGGCTGCTGCTTGGCATCATTGTTTCTCTTCTGTGAAACATGATTATCTCTAAAGAAAACATGCAGTCATCATTGCACTGCATAAAAATGGCCTAACAGGAAAGAGAATGGCAGCTAGAAAGATTGCACCTCAGTCAATCTATCCAACGATCTCCTACAACTCCTACATCTAGATTGAATGCTGAGGCTGTTTAAATGCCTGTCGAAGTTCATGAATTTCAGCGGTCACATGGGATGGCACCTGCAAGGCTTTGGACAACATCAATTTTGGCCCCTCCCCTAAATGAAGCAAGCCTTGATACGTGCTTCGGGAAAACACCCCCTCCACTACTCGACACATGGCTCAAAGCCTCTGCTCTTCTCATAATATCACTAGAAAATATGTATATTCAATTCAATTCAAAAACACTTAATTGATCCTAAAGGTGAAGTGTCTCATAGGTTATTTTTTAACCAGTTGTTGTTGTTAGCCCTAGACAGGAAGGATCTTCTGTGACGGTTTGGCTTTGCACCGGTGTTCTGTCAGATGACAGATAAAAGAAGCTGATTAGTCAGTCACTTCATTTCGATAGGATTAAACTGATTTCAGATAATAAAGTAAAAAATCTTGGTGTTATTTTGATCAGGACCTGTCGTTTAAATCACTTTAATCCTTTCATCTGCGGAATATTGCAAAAATGAAAAATATCCTCTCCAGGGGTGATGCTGAGAAACTAGTCCATGCATTTGTTACTTCAAGGCTGGACTATTGTAATTCTTTACTATCAGGAAGTCCACAAACTGTAGTTAAAAGCCTTCAGCTGATCCAAAATGCTGCAGCCAGAGTTCTGATGAAAATGAAAAAGAGAGATCATATCTCTCCTATCCTGGCTTCTCTTCATTGGCTTCCTGTTAAATCCAGAATAGAATTTAAAATCCTCCTTCTCACATATACAGCCTTAAATGGCCAAGCTCCATCTGATATCAGAGATCTGATTGTTCCTTATGTTCCTAACAGAGCACTTCGCTCTCAATCTGCAGGTTTACTAGTGGTTCCTAGAATTTCTAAAAGTAGAATGGGAGGCAGATCTTTTAGTTATCAGTCTCCTCTCCTGTGGAACCAACTACCAGTTTTAGTCCGTGAGGCAGACACCCTGTCTACTTTTAAGGCTAGGCTTAAAACTTTCCTTTTTGATAAAGCTTCTAGTTAGAGTGGCTCAGGTTATCCTGAGCTATCTCTATAGTTCTGCTGCTATATGCTTAGACTGCTGGAGGACATAGAGATTGAACTAACTGATTCAGCAGAGTGGGAGAATCGAGACAGAATGAAGCAGAATGATAAAAAAGGGGTCCCTAACGTTCTGCTCTCTCTGCTTTTTCTCATAGTAGCTTCATCTGGTCTTTTCCTGTTTGGCTGTGACTCCATCCTGGAGAGAAATATCAGCTGTGCTGCTTCCATCAACACCTTTGTTTCTAGATGTTGGAGCTCGGCCTGTTTTCCAGTGTAGTCCTGTTTCTCTGACTGTGACTAACTGGATGTGCTCTCTTCATCCTCTGACATGGGAGCTGGCTCTTAGCTCGTCTGCCTGGCTGTGTGTTTCCTGGACGGGGCCGCCTTTTATAGCTGCTTTTTGTAACTCTGCTTCTGTCTCCTTGAACCCCAGTCGGCCTCAGCAGATGGCCGCTCACACTGAGCCTGGTTCTGATGGAGGTTTTTTCCTGTTAAAAGGCAGTTTTTCCTCTCCACTGCCGCTACAGGCATGCTTACTATGGCTACGTTCACACTGCTGGCCTTAATGCTCAGTTCCGATTTTTTTGTGAAATCGGATTTTTTTGCGTGTCCGTTCACACTTCCAAGTATATGCGACTTGTATGTGATCTACTGTGTGAACTGAAAGCGTTCAACCGAAGTGTCCCGCATGCGCACTGGAGGACGCGATGACGTCACATGTAGCAAGCGTCCTCAGTGTTTGCGGAAGTAAACATGACTCTTAATAGCGCAGCGTATATTGCGTTATTTAAGTTCTTCTCCAACAGGAGCAGGCACATTACTAAGGAAATCTTTTTAAGAAGATCAAAAAGAAAGAGAGCCAGATTTCTTGCAATGGCGTTTTGTGGGGCAGTAATAGCAACGTCCGTACAGAGAAGCGTGTGGGTGCAGAGTCGAAGCCAGGAATGGTGGGATAGCGATGTGAGCGGCTTTAGTGATACGGAGTTCCTTCATAACTTTAGAATGAAAAAGGCAACCTTCATGTGCGTCTGTGAACGGCTCTCTTTAGCGCTCTCACGCAAAGACACACATCTTCGGCGGGGCATACCAGTGAGTAAATGCGTTGCCGTGGGGCTGTATTGGCTAGCTACAGGTGCTTGTTATCGCACAATAGCCAACCTCTTTGGCATAGCCAAGTCCAACGTCTGCTCCCTGGTCCACGACTTCTGTAAAGCTGTTCGTGATATCCTCATGCCGGAGTACATAAAGCTACCCCAGGGGGAGGATCTGCAGGAGGTCATTGAAGGCTTCAAACACAGATGGGGTTTCCCGCAGTGTGGAGGAGCAATAGATGGGAGTCATATCCAAATAATCGCCCCAGAGGAGAACCACACAGACTATTTTAATCGCAAAGGGTGGCACTCAGTTATCCTGCAGGGAGTCGCGGATCATCGATTTTGGTAAGAAATAGTGATATTTTCATATTTTAAAGTACTGTAGTGCATTAAATAAACACAGTATTCCAACAGCTTTACCAACATTTATGCTGGATGGCCAGGAAGCGTCCACGATGCCCGGGTTCTGAGGACTTCCAATGTTTATTGCCTGGCAGAGAGGGGGGAGCTTTTTCCACCAGTAAGCATTTAACATTCTAGTACTACACTCTAAAAAATAATATTATGGTTCAACTTAAAAAAATTGAGGTAACAATTTGCATGGACCTTTTTAAGTACCTACAACTAAAGCATTATCAAGTATATATCAAGAAACTTTTATAGTTCAACAAACTTAACTTTTTTAGTATAACCAATATGATTTAGATTGATGTCTAAATGCGTAATAATGCTGATTGAATATTACTAAAATTTTTGAAGGAAAATTAAGTTTTGGTGTTAGTTATATAATCTATCATAACTTATTTGTTTTGAGTCAAATTCTACTCAAAAAGGTCTATGCAGATTGTTACCTCAATTATTTAGAGTACTATGAAATTGTTTCACCCAAGTTTGGGAAAAAAAAACAGGAAATTTTATTCTTTTGCTCTTTTTATTGCAAAAAACGAACATGCATTCAAATGTTCATTTTTACCATTAGTGCAAAAGATAACATTTTTTAAATATAGTCAGAAAAAAATCTTGAGGATGTCATGAGCAGCAGCAAAACAAGACAATAAATCAGGTTAATCCAGGTACAATCAAATTATTCTTAACATATTCAAATGAATTATCTGGATTTTGGTGAGATAATCTTAACTGAATCCAGCCATACTCTGAAACTTGGGGGTATTTCAAGTTTCAGAGTATATATTTGGGTCAACTTCCTAAAGATACATCCTCAAGATTTTTTTGGTAAATGGTAAATGGTAAATGGCATGTACTTATATAGCGCCTTTATTCAAGTTAGGAGACTTGACCAAAGCGCTTTACACTACATTCATTCACCCATTCACGCACACACTGACTATACTATATGATTTAAATCCTGAAGAAAGGACAGAGGCCTGATGTTGGATGGACCTGGAACTACAGGAAACGGTGAGGGATGAGTAGGAGGTGCTCTTGTGCAAGGTGGCAATAAGAATAATTGTCTTGATGCCAAAAGGAGCCCAACAGATTTTACTTTCACAAGTGTAGCGGTATCGCAATTGCCATACTGCTCCACTTGTTTCATGTATATAAATTGCTTTATTATAATTATGCAGGGAGTTTTACAGTTCATATGGACACTGCAATGTAAGTAGAGCAGAAAAACAGAAGAAGAAGAAGGAAAAAGAAAAAGAAAAAAAAGGACAAAAGATGAAAGAAAGAGGAGATAGGAAGGAGACAATGACAAAACATTTTCAGTCTATAGAGATTTTCTTACAGCCAGAGGATGTAGATGGTGTACTGCTGTTAAAGCTTGAATCATCAGTTCTTGGTGTAGAACTTTCCTCTGAGGTTGAGGCAGGAGTTGAAGGTGAGGCAAGCGTCCCATCACCTATGTACAAATGACAATAGGTCACACGACATCACGTTATGTCACAGCTGATTATTGCGTTATATGTAAATAACCCACCTTCTACCATTGTGAGCACTAACATATCCAACGAAAGAAGAGTAAAACTTATGGAAATAGAAACTGTAATTCAGTAAAAGAGGAAAACAGCTTATTTTAAAAATAATATCAGAAATAAACTAGCAGAGATATTTCAACATACAGCTTTAGAAATGTATTAATATCTTTTTTCTTAATCGCTTTATTGATGTAGTTTGCAGTGTTAGGAAAGTTCTCTTTCTACGTGAACTAGATCAAAGTTCAGTTCACACATTTTAAAATGAACTAGTTCAGTTCATAGTTCATAATTCAAAATTTTGAACTAAGTTCACAGTTCCAAAAAATGAACTAGTTCATAGTTCTTTTTTTTTTTTTTTTCATATATTGCTCAATTACACCATAGCCTTCTGTAGAACCACAGACAGCGATTATTTTATCAGTTGTAACTCTGAAACTGTGCGTCAGATTTCATCTTCATATCCAGTTTTGAATCCTTATCCAACCAGGGTTTACATTAGCATTGAGGGGACAGCATTTCCCCATTCAGGGGGGGATTTACCATTAGGCAATACTAGACAGTTGCCTAGGGCCCCAAGTTCCTGTGGGCCCCATAAAACTCTGTTAACATGTATGGTTAACACAGCTATTCCTTACTTGTGCACTTTAATTATGTTTTTGATAAAAAATCCTTTCGCTAAGAGGACAGCAGCAAACCATTAGAAAAAAAATTATGCAAAGAGCGGTGTCGCACTTTAGTGACTTTTCAGGCTCCTCTAGCACTTTAATTTCAAAAAAGGGCCTTGTGCCAAATCTGGCGACTTTTTTCTGCTTTGGCGACTACATTCATAGGGCCCCCTGCCTGTCTTTGCCTAGGGCCCCAAATTTCCTAAATCCGCCCCTGTCCCCATTGTTGCTTTAACGCTTTGTTGCTGTCCATTCACTTCACACTAGTAGCAGCTGCAGCTTTCACCCCTACAGTATATTCTCAAAAACATCAGGAAAAATGTGCTGCTTGAATGGTCTTTTTTATGAGTAATTATTAAAAGAAAAATAGGAAAGTAGTCTTTAAGGTGCAAATGTTTTTTTGTATTATTTTAATTATTTTTTCCATTTGAAATTTCATTTCAGAACATACTAGAAAAGGAATACTGGAAAATTATACCAGGCAGGTTTAAGTGCTGATTTTTTTACTGTAAGCCGGCGGGCAAAGTTTTTTCCATCATCCTCACCGACCACCTAGTCATAAACCTGTTTTAAGTGATCATACTGCTGCTTTGTCGCCTCCACGGTCGCCTCCATGCTGCTATGGCTTCCTCGCTGCATTTTGTTTTGATGACGCACGCGGCTGTAGGCTACGACACTGGTAGCTGGTGTTGCCAGATTGGGTGTTTTTCCCGCTACATATTAAGGCCTGTTTACGGTGTGATTTAGCCGGGGTTTCGCCTGGAGGGCTCTATAGAAATCTGGCAACCGATTGAACGAAGTTGAACTGAGAGAGCGTGCCGTTCACAGACACCAGAATGAACGAGTTCACAATAACGTTCATCAGGCAATAATGCAGTACGTTCAGTTCACGTTCGCCCAAAATATGAACGAGTTCATGAACTTTCGTTCAATGAACGCGTTCAGGCACAACACTGGTAGTTTGCAGGATTATTACCTCCTTTTTCCTCAAATCTCTCTTTTTTTACTTTACTCCAGCATCTTCTTTGATCTATTTGAGTTTACTTTGGGAAAAACATTTAATAAACTCCAAATACTTTTAAACTTCCATCCATCCATCCATCCATCCATCCATCCATCCATCCATCCATCCATCCATCCATCCATCCATCCATCCATCCATCCATCCCGATTAGTCTTTGTCAGGGACGCCAGGCAGCCGGTGCCTATATCCAGCAGTCTACGGGTAAGAGGCGGTGTGCACTCCGGATGGGTCACTACTCTGTTGTTCGAATTTGAACTTAAAGGAATAGTACACCCAAAACATGATTAGCCTTCATTTTCTACTCACCCCCATGCTGAACAACACTCTGGAGTACTTTTTTGATATCTCAAATGCATCTGGAGATCTGGGAGGCTTCTTGCTGTCTGCTGACATTCAAATAATGGAGGTCTATGGCGCCCGAGGCAGAAAGGTCCATAAAAGTCCACAAAAAACGTGTCAATATTCCTCCATACTGCTCGTCCAATGTATTCCAAGTGTCCTGAGTGGGTAGCATCCAGAATTTACTCGAAACGAAGTCATTTAGAATGTTTTTAGAGCATAAACAGTAGTGTATAGGATTTCCTGAAAGCGCGCACCCGCGCGTTCATGACGCTACGGAAGCCGGCAGACCAAACCGGAAGAAAGTGCGCATTCAGCGTCTGCTCTGCCGATAATGCAAGCGTAGAAGAAGAAATGTGCTGTTTACCTGTGCAAAGAAAGAAACAACGAAAGAAAAATGTCTGAGGACTTCAGTATTGAGGAAGAGCATGAGTTCTTTGCTGAGCTGAATGCGCTGGTTTGGTCTGCCGTGGTTTCCGTAGCGCCGTGAACGCGCTTTCAGGAAATCCTATACACTACTGTTTATGCTCTAAAAACATTCTAAATGACTTCGTTTCGAGTAAATTATGGATGCTACTCACTCAGGACACTTGGAATACATTGCGCGAGCAGTATGGAGGAATATTGACACGTTTTGTGGACTTTTATGGACCTTTCTGCCTCGGGCGCAATAGACCTCCATTATTTGAATGTCAGCAGACAGCAAGAAGCCTCCCAGATCTCAAGATGCATTTGAGATATCAAAAAAGTACTCCAGAGTGTTGTTCAGCATGGGGGTGAGTAGAAAATGAAGGCTAATCATGTTTTGGGTGTACTATTCCTTTAATCCTATAAATTATTTTATGTTTTAGAAAATCTTATCTAATGTAAATCTAATCTAATGAAAATCTAATGTAGTCTATTTTTGCATTTAAACTAAAATGACATGTTACTGTTCCTGCAGTACTGTTATTTTAAGGAGCACAGAAAACCTTTTTATTTTTTCCATTATTGTGTGGGATATATATAAAAGCATTCACAACAAATATATTATTCACTTCACTAATAAAAATAATGAAAGTTATATATGCTTTATACGTGGATTCCTTGAGGGCAAACAAAGTACCACAGTGTGCCTCTTTCCTAGTGTGTGGATCTCAAACTCTTGCTGTTTTATAGTTTTGAATGTTTTCTTCTTCTTTTATGGATGTGTTTATCAGAAAAATACAAGCATACGTGTGTGTTTGCAAGAACATGGAGAGAAAGATAGCAGGCTTTGTGGATTGGAGCTGACAAATGTAGTGTGGAAAGAGCTGCAGTCAGTGCTTGGAGTCAATGACCCTGAGCCAATAGGAAAAGCTGCAGGAGAAAACTCAACCAAATACCTTAGCATCCGCTGAGCACTGCTGGAGGCTACTGTTGCTCCATGCTTCACTCATCCTGCTTACTCTCAGTGCAGCACGCACACCTCAGCCGATTAGTTTAGGAGTTGTTTAACGACCATTTTATTCCAAGATATTTTATGTAAAAGTCTGTGATTTAAATCAAATATATATGTCTCCACTTTCTGGATAACCACCCTGAGCATCATTCAGATCTTACTTTACTCCCAAGAAAAAGAATTTACTTTGAAGTTTAACGTGATCCAAAGTTGTCAGCAGGAGTTCATTGGAGCAGAAAGAAAGTGTGGACAGGCAGACAGAGGCAGCTCTGTGAGAAAATATGTTTTGTGAGGAATGAATCAAATAGAACCAAATAACAGGATGTGAAGTACGCGAAAATAAAGAAGAAAGTGAAATAGACAACTGATAATAAAGCAAACTAGGTGGCATGGCTATAACTAAACAAAGATTCTTGGAATAACAAAGCAGATAAAAAAAAAAAAAAAAAGACAGCATAGTAAGCAGAATACAAAGCAACAAGGCTCCAAATCAAAAGCCAAATACAATCTCCTCAAAATCTCAATTCAAATATGTCCTCACTGAAGTTTCAGAGGGTCTTTTGTAATTTTCTTTTTCGGAATATTGAAAAAAAAGAGAGAAATATCCTGTCCATGTCATGATCCTGGCAGTGGTGGCTGGCTTTATTGCTTATTTCGTCATTTTAAGA
The DNA here is from genome assembly GCF_016077235.1 of Cyprinodon tularosa. Taxonomy (NCBI): domain Eukaryota; kingdom Metazoa; phylum Chordata; class Actinopteri; order Cyprinodontiformes; family Cyprinodontidae; genus Cyprinodon; species Cyprinodon tularosa. The sequence continues at coordinate 149,665 of NW_024039656.1, forward strand.
AACTCCCACCATGCTTTCCTTTTAAAAACATGGGTGCCGTTTGATATTAGAGTTAATAAACGGCAAATCTGAAATTATGATATTACTGCATATTTCCTGTTCTGCGTGTATCTAGGGCTCATCTAAGGGATTAAGTTTTATCCATTTAGAGATGTATTGTAGTCGTTATGTTTTTGTTTAAATAAAGGTTTTGAACTTTCCGACTGCCTGTCTCATCTTGAATACTGGGTCCATCTGCCCCGTTCATGACACCTTAACCTTTTTGATCTTTGTTGCCTCTGAAAACAAATCAAAGACAGAGTGCTGTAATATTGGAACACATCATCCACATAAAAAAATAAATGCTGTGTAACAGTACATGTTAAAACACAAAATCTATTAAAGGGATGGTTGAACATGCTGAAAATTATAATAATCATTATAGTCATATGAATATGACTATTCCCTTTATTCATCAGTACTGTACCAAATGTTTTTAGAACCATGAAGCAGCTCAGTGAGCACAATGGAGGTAAATACACACTCATCAACAGTTCAAACTCAAAACAAAATACATTATATAACAACTGCAAAACACTCTTAATAAATAAGTTGTGACCTGTGCATTTACCAAGCTCTGAAATAATAATAACATTACAAGAAAGTTGTTTTTTGTTCCAAATATATAGCTGAAGGTAAAGAATGATTGCATTTATGCTAAGATCGCCACTAATTTCTTCACTGATTAACACACGCCTCAGCAGATGGCCGCTCACACTGAGCCTGGTTCTGCTGGAGGTTTCTTTCTGTTCAAAGGGAGTTTTTCCTCTCCACTGTCGCTACAAGCATGTTTAGTGTGAGGGATTGCTGAAGAGTCAATGAGTCGATGCAATCAACTGGTTTTCCTTAGATAGCAAACTTAAAACTGGATGATCTGGTTGAACTGTAAAGTGACTTGAGATGACGTGTGAATTAGTAACCTGACAACAGCCAGATGCATGTCTCGCTCCGCCTAGCTCCTCTCACATACATCTGGGACACCGCTCATTGAAAGTGATTTCCCCAACCAAATTTATGGTCTGGCCAATCAGGACACAGGGCGGGTGTTTCCTGGATGTGACGTAGTGGAGAAGCGAGTTCTGTAAGTCGTTCGTCTATACATTTTTGGTTGGCTTCTTTTTAAAAATAAGTCTGCTGTGCACAATGTTGCCTTTTATCCGCACATTTTCATGGCACAAACGACATTGATCATTTACCGACATTGCGCTGATTCCACTGTTGCTATATCCAAGATGTCGGCTGTTCTGTTTTGTTTTTTTCCTGCGTAGCTCTAACAGCGTCACGGGTTAGCTTCGGTGTGAGTGGTTGAAATAGTACGTCGATAAAGATGACAGACAAGTGGCTTATCCAATCATATGCAAGGAGTTTTGATAAGGCCCAGCCTTCAGTAAAGGCAATTCCTATGGCGGTGTCCCAGATGTATGTGAGAGGAGCTAGGCGGAGTGAGACATGCATCTGGCTGTTGTCAGGTTAGTAAATTAGTGCTATAGAAAAAAACTGAATTGAAAAAAATTAGAATCACCAACTGAGTCCTGCTGTCATTTACGTACATGCTACTTGCTGTCCACTTGCTGCTGACCCTACTGTAATCACATGTAGTTTCCCTTATAAACACACAGTGTTTGCAGTAGAATCATAGAGGACACATGGAGATGATCAGGAATGGGCAACAACATTTTGTATAGAATTATGTATAGAATTAACATTAATAAACATAATAGAATTAATGGCGCTTCATTTACATGTCTGAGCTGAAAATGTCAAGAGGAGTATCAGAGTATATAATAAATACAGAATGTCAAAATGAGCACATGCACTGCAAAAAATAGAAATCGTAAGGAATTTTTTCTAAAATAATAACATTTTTACATGAATTGAGGAGGAAACTGAGACACTTTCCCAATGGAACAAGACAATTTGCATTTAAAATAAGAAAGAAAACATTTTATTGTCTCATTTCGAGTGCATATAATCTAATTATCTTATTTTTAGATAAAAAAAAATCTCATATGCAAATCATCTTATGTACCATCTAAATTAAAGACAATATTTACTTATTTATAGGTCATTTTTGCGGTATGTAAGTCCTGCTTAGTGTTACTGGTTCGTGTTAATGCTAGTATCACCTATGCTGACATGAAAAACAAACCATCCCTTTTATGTTGTTAATAGTGACTGAAACATGATGCCTATACGTCCAGTACAGTAAATGGGAGAGAAGTACATTAATACATTTTGGAAATGTTTCCAGTTGGCCTCAGAATCAATAATAAGATGAACCACCGTTCATGGAAACATTCACATCAAATCCCCAATCCTGGATAAAATTGCAAGTGAAGGAAATGTGCAGAAAAAGCAGGAAAAATCCCCAAACACAAGAGATAACAATGCCATTGATTCCAACTCATTCCTTAATCACAGGAATCACCTACTCCCAAGTTAAGACGGAAAAGTTTTCAATTTAAATTGCTTGGATTAGTTTCTCAGAAGTTCGACCCCTGCTGTCCTCTTTGACAAAGAAAATAAAACCAACTGCAGTGTTTTAATGAGCTCCCATGGTCAGATGTCTGTGGGCGTGGGATTTTCTCTCTTTATGCCTTAAATCATAAAATCTGTTTTTGTTCAACATTTAGTTCGAACAGATCAGCTTGGATCTCTTTGCTTTCTGCATCTAAGGATACAGATGCCTTATTTAGCCATCTGTGGAGTGTCCTCCTCATCGAACAGAGCTTTGCTTCCAATTAGGATAGCAATGCAGTGTTGTAAGGAGGGATATTAAAATGCGATTATATCAGCCATAGGTGCAGCTGTGGTTGCTTTGCCTGTTTTTCTTTGGCCTCTGTAACACCTCTCTGCTGTGAGGTACATATCGTGCTGTAAGACACAGGAAATTAAACTTGTTTTCATTCCGTGATATTTCCTGCCAGGAGATTAGATCACCATGGTGAGCTCACCTCGCTCACTCTAAACCCCCATTGTGTCAGACTATCCCTTAGAGGCCACCGTAGAGGTCCCTTGGCAACATGCCTTTCCTGCCAATGATCAGCCTATTAAAATGAATGATTTTGCCCAGACCGTGTACTGTACATAATCGTCAATTAGCCACTGGCGTCGAGACAGCACCTCTGCTAACCTCTGAGAGTGTGCTGCTGCCTCATTATGAGGAGTGTGACTCACTCATGATCACACAGTCTCTGGACTCTAATGGGTACTGAACCATAGGTTCATGAAATTCACATGGAGCTATGATGAAATGGCTTTTGTTTAGTAACGTCCTGCTGCTTTATAACCCATAATGGCAAGGATTCATTTTCAGCTTTGTCTAAGTTTGTTTTTTTAATCTTTAATGATGAATAAAGCTTTTTCGTTCATGGTTGGGTTGGTGATGTATTTTTGGCCTTGGAAACAAAAATCTTTGTCCATTGACTCTGGTTAAAAGTTGTCCTTGCGCAGTAGCTCCTCTTTAGTGTTAAAGATAAGAGCATCCTGGGGCGCACTTTTAGAAAGTGCGGCTGTTTGACAGGTTTATAAAATTACTCAGCAACAAGGCTAGGCTACCTGCATGAAGCGAGGCTAATGCTTTATTTTGCTTTCCCTGCCTCCTTTTTTAAACGTCAGGATCAGACCGTGCATGGATAAAGACAGGTAGGACTGATTTAAAGCACTTTGCAGAACATTTTTGAATGTAGATGTAAATATATAAATATGTAAATATACTTGTGTGATACCTTAGTACATGTTTGATTGGTTTTTGGTATATGTCTATTTTAATGTTATAGCGAGTGGGTGATGGGGGATGTCTACTCTTTGCTAAGCTTTGGATGTTCTCTTTTGTGCTTGATTACGGCTCATACCTGTGGATTCATTTGTTGCTGCATTGCATGTTTTGAAGATCAATAAAACAAAAGGTTCTGGACTGCATGTCTCTGACAAGCTCACTGCGACACACTGCTGTGAGAGGATAACCAGCCCTTAAGCCTATAGCAGCATAACTATAGAGATAGCGCAGAATAACCTGAGCCACTCTAACTATAAGCTTTATCAAAAAGGAAAGTTTTAAGCCTAGCCCTTTTCTGTCATTTTAATGTCATAACCTCAAGCAGAAAGTGAAGGGGGTTGTGCAAATTGAGCAATGATGAGCAACATGAAAGGTGTTAGTCATTTCTATTACAAATAACAGTTCTTCCAGCTTTCGTCTTAATCTGGTTGGAGGTCATGTGTCCAACCAATCTTTTGGGTAAACCAATCAATCTAACTTGACAGTGTTTTGACCCAAACTATGTTGTTAAAAGGGAAAACCAATACAAATTGGTCACATTGACCAAAATATTGGCTAAGTAGTACAGCAACTTTAAAAAGCTTAAACCAAGTCTTGAACCAACAACCACTGATTTGGAATGTAGCATCTTAAAGCTGACACCACATGCAATAGTAACTGTCTCTTAGAAAGCAATAAATGTAAATACTAATAATACAACTGAAACCAGTAGATTGGTCAGTTTCTGATCATTATATAGTTTAATTTAACCAAAATTGTTGTAACCAACTAGTAACATGGGTTGTTTTTCCAACCACCCCTCCGCTACTCAACACAGGCCTTGAATACTAACCTTTGATCACCTACAGTTCCTCCTAGTTGATTGTTCTCTGATCTCTTAGCCTAGTGCCTACCTGAGTCTTGTGCTGGAAGTTCTAGCTGACTACTGTGTCTCTGCTCCTCCATCTGCAAACCCTCACCTGAAGGCTCCTCAGATCTGTCAACTGCCTGTGCGGCTCTCCATGTAAGCTGCCTCATAAACCAACTCATTACTCTTCTGTTACCAGATCCCCTCTAAGCACTAATTCTTCCACTCTTCTACTGTGAAATATAGTCCTTACCCCGATCATCTGTGTCCTCTCCCTTATATTCAATGCATTTTTTGAACCTTCTTTTGGTCTGTAATTGTTACCTGGATTTCAGTCCCAGCTCTAATTATGACACTTCAGAGTCCCTTCAAAACAAACACAGATGAGTACTCTACTTTTATTTTTCCAGCCCGGCCATTAAGTTACTTGGGCCAGTGGTCAGTAAGATCAGAATGGATTTAACCTCCTGGTCTTTATCCATTCTGATGGCTGCCAGCAGATACCAGGTGTTCCTCTCTGCAAACATGAAGATCCAGATATTTTTTAAATTGTGAATTGCTAATTTACCAGAAGTTGTCTTTCTACATTTATTCACAGACTTTTCATATGCAGTAAAAGATGAATATTAGTAGCTCAATAAGCTGTGAATGTTAACACCTATCACTGCACTACCTGCTGGCAAGGCAATTGGTCTAATTGAAAGAAATTAACTCTGAGAAGAAATAAAGATGAAGGAAAACGGAGGAAGTCTCATGGTCTATTTTATTGCATTACTGGGGATTTTATGTCAAGAGAGAAGAGAAAACCTTTCACATAAAATATTAAAATAGGTTGTGGGGGCCGAGTTAATTTGCATGTAGATAAAAGTCAGTTTAAGACTGTGAAATACATTTTTAAATGTCTTGTTTTATATTTTCTTTACCCAACTCCGAAGAGTGTGTGGGTGTGATGTGGCTCCTGCTTTAATTAAGACATCATGTACACATGCACACCGCTGTCAGTCTCTCTCAGTTTGTTATACATACAAACCTGTACTCAACCGCCATGGACCCGGCGATGCAGGCATGGCACAGAAAAGGCGATGGAGCAGTGGCGGCTGGTGAAAAATATTTTTGGTGGGGCTGATATAGCCTAGTGCAGTGGTTCCCAAACTTTTTGTGCCCAAGGCACACCAAAGGACAAGTAAAAATCTCAAGGCACACTTATTTTGCTAAAGAGCATTTAAAACCTGTGTCATCCATCGTGTTTAGCAAAATATTTGTTATAATTATGTACTAATTCAAAATAAATTGTGACAACTATATTACCCATGAAATATTTATTAACAAAATATTCCAAAATTTAATTTGAAACTTCATCAAAATAGGCTTCAACAAAGCAGCCACACGCCTATTTAAATCATGGCTCACAAAATTAAAAACGAAGCAAAGAAAACTCAGCAGAAATGAAGCACAAAGAACTGTCAATGCAAGGAAGCTGCACTGTCCATTGTCCTGAACTACAAATAATAGATGTAACATTTTTTTATCAGCATTGAAACGTGTGCTGTTGTAAATATTTTGTCTGCTTAAAAATTTGTGAGACTCGTGTGCCTGTCGGTGCGCACACAGTTTTTTAATCCTTGGTGGCACTGAGGAGAGGGCCACACGCAAGTCCTGTTCAACAGAGAGCCGTGATCTCCTGTTGTTCTTCATGTAGACCAGAGTAGAGAACGCCAGCTCACACAGGTAAGTGGTGGGGAAAAGAAGAAGTTGCTCAATTGCGTGGCGTGAGATGTTTGGGTATTCTGATGCAGAAGCCAACCAAAACTGATCCAGTGGGAGCTCACTAAATTTGAGTTTTAATGTGCGGTCCGCACGGAGCTCTGCGCACTCCTCTCTTTCTTTCATCGTCAGTTTTTCTGTTGAAGATTCCTGGTTGAATGGGTCTCGGATCCAGTCGTAATCCTCAACGTAGGCATCATGTGGAAAGTAGCGCTCAAACCTCTCTTTTAAGCTCTGAAGGTGTTCGGCATATAATGTGCGCTCCTTTGCTGCCTGCGGCGCAGCTGATGCCAGCGGGAACATCTCCATAGTGCCCTCTTCCAAAGCCTTGCGCCACAGGATGAGTTTGCCCATAAACCCCCGAATCTTGTCTGTGGATGATAAGATGTTTTCATCCCTGCCCTGCAGCTTGGTGGTTAATTCGTTAAGATGCCCAAATACACTATATTGCCAAAAGTATTTGCTCACCTGCCTTGACTCACATATGAGCTTAAGTGACATCCCGTTCCTAATCCATAGGGTTCAATATGACGTCGGTCCACCCTTTGCAGCTAGAACAGCTTCAACTCTTCTGGGAAGGCTGTCCACAAGGTTTAGGAGTGTGTTTATGGGAATTTTTGACCATTCTTCCAGAAGCGCATTTGTGAGGTCGCACACTGATGTTGGACGAGAAGGCCTGGCTCTCAGTCTCCGCTCTAATTCATCCCAAAGGTGTTCTATCGGGTTGAGGTCAGGACTCTGTGCAGGCCAGTCAAGTTCATCCACACCAGACTCTGTCATCCATGTCTTTATGGACCTTGCTTTGTGCACTGGTGCACAGTCATGTTGGAAGAGGAAGGGGCCAGCTCCAAACTGTTCCCACAAAGTTGGGAGCATGGAATTGTCCAAAATGTCTTGGTATGCTGAAGCATTCAGAGTTCCTTTCACTGGAACTAAGGGGCCAAGCCCAGCTCCTGAAAAACAACCCCACACCATAATCCCCCCTCCACCAAACTTTACACTTGGCACAATGCAGTCAGACAAGTACCGTTCTCCTGGCAACCGCCAAACCCAGACCCGTCCATCAGATTGCCAGATGGAGAAGCGTGATTCGTCACTCCAGAGAACGCGTCTCCACTGCTCTAGAGTCCAGTGGCGGCGTGCTTTACACCACCGCATCCGACGCTTTGCATTGCACTTGGTGATGTATGGCTTGGATGCAGCTGCTCGACCATGGAAACCCATTCCATGAAGCTCTCTGCGCACTGTTCTTGAGCTAATCTGAAGGCCACATGAAGTTTGGAGGTCTGTAGTGATTGACTCTCCAGAAAGTTGGCGACCTCTTCGCACTATGCGCGTCAGCATCCGCTGACCCCGCTCCGTCAGTTTACGTGGCCTACCACTTCGTGGCTGAGTTGCTGTCGTTCCCAAACACTTCCATTTTCTTATAATACAGCTGACAGTTGACTGTGGAATATTTAGGAGCGAGGAAATTTCACGACTGGATTTGTTGCACAGGTGGCATCCTATCACAGTTCCACGCTGGAATTCACTGAGCTCCTGAGAGCGACCCATTCTTTCACAAATGTTTGTAAAAACAGTCTGCATGCCTATGTGCTTGAATTTATACACCTGTGGCCATGGAAGTGATTGGAACACCTGATTCCAATAATTTGGATGGGTGAGCAAATACTTTTGGCAATATAGTGTATGTCTGCGAGGTAAGCCAGCCTGGCGCACCACCTCTCATCTGCAAGCTTGTCCTTGTGTGGAACCGCGTGTTCTCGTGAAAACTCCAAAAGCTCTTCCCGAAGCTCATAAAGACGGGATAGGACCTTCCCCCGTGATAACCAGCGTACCTCTGTGTGGAGAATGAGGCTTTTGTGGTCGGCTCCCATCTGGGTGCACAATTGGGAGAAGAGGCGAGATTTCAGGGGCCTTGTTTTGATGTAATTCACCATCTGCACAGCCTGATCCAGCACCTCAGTCAACTCTGGAGGCATGGTTTTAGCAACTAATGCCTCTCCATGCAAAATGCAGTGGTTTGTCACAATGTGCGGGTTTTGCGCTTTCACCTTTGCAATAAATCCTTTCACTCTCCCTATCATGCATGCTGCACCATCTGTGCAAAGGCTGACGCACATGTTCCAGGTTAACTTGTTCTGTTTTAAATAGTCATTAGTTACCCTGAATATTTCTTCTCCCGTTGTATAATTTTCCATTTCTTTGCAAAAAAAAAAAGTCTCTTTGATAGAGTCCCCATCAACATATCTGATGTTAGCCAGGAGTTGGGCAGCCCCACTAATGTCAGTAGACTCGTCTATTTGTAGGGAAAATCTGCTACTTGCCTGCAGTTTCTCCATCAAATGTTGCTCAATGTCTTCTGACATGTCGTCCATTCTTCTTTTGATTGTGTTATCAGACGACGGTACTTTGGATAGCTCATTTGCGGCATCTGGACCCAGCATGACACCTGCGATTTTTTTGCAAGCAGGGAGGATGAGTGTCTCTGCTATTGTGTGAGGTTTCTTTTGCTTTGCAATAAGCTCTGCTAGCATGTAACTAGCCTCCATCGCCTTTTCAGACGTTTTCACACAACCCAACAGACGGTCTTGTTGCCTTAGGTTTAGATCCTGTGCTCTTTTGAAATAGGCCAGGTTTCTATCAACGTAGGAGGGATGCTTGGTTACCAGGTGCCTTTTAAGCTTGCTGGGAACCATGTTCGCATTAGCTAACTTCTCCCGACAGAGGACGCACTCGGGCAGAGGGGTGTTGACGTCCCCAGTCCAACTAAAGCCATAAGACAGGTAACTGTCATGATATTGTCTGCTTACAGATTTTTCTCTTTTTTCCTTTGGTGGGTGGTCAGCAGTCTCTGCACTGGGGGTTGGTGGTTTGCTCCGCACAAGAAAACGCTCCATTTTCCCTCTGTTTCGTTTCTTTGTAAACCAACTTTGAATGTGTCAGTCTTATAATTCCTACCTGCGCATCTCCGTGGTCAGGGAGTTCTCCTTGAGTTTTTTTTTTTTCTTTTTAGATTATTTTAATGTAGTTTGCCTCTGTTTTGTGGAAATGAATGCAAACAAAGTAGTGATATGACCGTATAGGCTTTTTATTTTTCTGTTATTATATTGTAATTGTGGCCAGTATGGCCCCACGCCCAGTCGTTGACACAAGGGGGAGCAAGCAACTCAAAGACCCAAACTGTGAAGCACTTAAGTTTAAGTGTTTTATTTATACAAAAAGCCACAGTAAAAGTGGCATAATAAAACAGTCCTTTTCTTTTCCTGATAAAACCTATAATTCAAGAGTTTTCCTTAAAAATCAGAGGCTGGAAGTTGGGCTCCGCTTCAGGGCCATGCAGAGACCACTAAAGGGGCAGGTGCTCAAAAAAAAAAAAAGGGCACATCGCATTTTAGGACAGAATATTAACAAAGTCACATAGCTTTCAGAGTTTAATGAACAATGATAAATTACAAAATTGTGAGACATACAATCAAAGCTAAGGGAAATCTCTACATAGAACATAGAACTATGCATATGTAAAATATTTTATTAGTAATTTCTTTCTGCAGGTCTATTTTGTTATAGGAAAGTATTACAATATTCAAACCTGCAATTTAGCCAAATATGTAAATCAGAGCTGGACCAGCAGACATATTTTGTCTTTACAGAATTAAACTGTTAAAAATGCATACAAGGGCACAATGCAACCTTTTAGTGTACTGTAATCTATAAAAAAAGGAATGTCTGCCTGGTTTGCTGTACTGACAGTGGAGATGGAGACGGTCCATTCAGAAAAGCAGAGCTGCTGCATCAAACTTTAACGTGGAACTGCAGAAAAAAAAAAGAACAAAAGCAAACATTTTATTAATGCATGTCACCATGAGAAAAGCCTACTCTGTTTGTGTCTTAGTGTATTTTGTAAGTACCTATATACATTTTCTTCAATCTTTCCCCTTTGTTTTTTCTTGTCAGTTTCTCTTTTCTTTTTTTCCTCATTGTCTCATCTTTTCTGTGTTGAGTGAAGGTCAATGTCTTATTTATTTCAGTCTCTTGCCTTTCTTTTTCCCCCAAACTAAATCCAAGATTATGATCCAAAAACTTATTTTCTGTCATGGTGATTTAACAGTTTTAAAAAAAATGTCCAACTTTTAAGCATTTTTGCTATTTTTGTTCTCTTTTGTTCACAGCAGCAGTTTTCTGTTAGCCATGTCTTTAAAAATGTTAATAACCTAATTGTGAATGATTGGCACATCCTTCTCGATTGCCAACAAAAGAAGGTCTGACAACCGATCCTCCTTGCATAAGCTGCGCAGTTTTGTTTTCACCAGCTTCATACATTATATCTATCATATATCTATCATGGTAGTTCTGGATGAGTTCTTCTTCAAGATACATTTACCTAACGCTAGAATAAATGCAATGTACATCATGCAGCAAAGGAAATTAGAAAATCAGACATATATCCATTATGGAGATGATAGATTTTTGATGGGCGATGTGCCCCTATTGCATAAGTAATACTGAAGAATGTCCTACTATCATTAACGACACAGGGAAGCTTTTTAGTTATCTTGCTTTGCTAGCAAAGTCATTAGCTAGCAGCTAGCTCATAGCACAAGAACAACAGCCTAATGTCTGTATGATAAAAATACTGAATCGATAGATAAGAACAGCTTTTCCTCACCTGGCTGTCTCCTCCCGCTCAGTAGTTCTTCAGAGAAAGGCGCGCCGCGTCCTATACTTTCCTCCGTTTAAACCGCTACTCTTTGCTAAAGTAGAGAAATTATACAACGTTCAAAGTTTTCCGTTGTCTGACAAGTAGGAAGCCTACTCCAGTATTTTCACAAAAAATTATGTTTTTTAATTCACAAAAAAACTGTTCTGTAATCATTACAGAATAGTTTTTTGTGAATTAAAAAACATAATTTTCAATGTAAAAGACTAAAAGCACAGAGTAAACAGTGTTTTAGATCAAACAATGCTGCATCATCCATGGGGCTCATTTGGTTTCACTTACACTATATTGCCAAAAGTATTTGCTCACCCATCCAAATTATTGGAATCAGGTGTTCCAATCACTTCCATGGCCACAGGTGTATAAATTCAAGCACCTAGGCATGCAGACTGTTTTTACAAACATTTGTGAAAGAATGGGTCGCTCTCAGGAGCTCAGTGAATTCCAGCGTGGAACTGTGATAGGATGCCACCTGTGCAACAAATCCAGTCGTGAAATTTCCTCGCTCCTAAATATTCCACAGTCAACTGTCAGCTGTATTATAAGAAAATGGAAGTGTTTGGGAACGACAGCAACTCAGCCACGAAGTGGTAGGCCACGTAAACTGACGGAGCGGGGTCAGCGGATGCTGACGCGCATAGTGCGAAGAGGTCGCCAACTTTCTGGAGAGTCAATCACTACAGACCTCCAAACTTCATGTGGCCTTCAGATTAGCTCAAGAACAGTGCGCAGAGAGCTTCATGGAATGGGTTTCCATGGTCGAGCAGCTGCATCCAAGCCATACATCACCAAGTGCAATGCAAAGCGTCGGATGCGGTGGTGTAAAGCACGCCGCCACTGGACTCTAGAGCAGTGGAGACGCGTTCTCTGGAGTGACGAATCGCGCTTCTCCATCTGGCAATCTGATGGACGGGTCTGGGTTTGGCGGTTGCCAGGAGAACGGTACTTGTCTGACTGCATTGTGCCAAGTGTAAAGTTTGGTGGAGGGGGGATTATGGTGTGGGGTTGTTTTTCAGGAGCTGGGCTTGGCCCCTTAGTTCCAGTGAAAGGAACTCTGAATGCTTCAGCATACCAAGACATTTTGGACAATTCCATGCTCCCAACTTTGTGGGAACAGTTTGGAGCTGGCCCCTTCCTCTTCCAACATGACTGTGCACCAGTGCACAAAGCAAGGTCCATAAAGACATGGATGACAGAGTCTGGTGTGGATGAACTTGACTGGCCTGCACAGAGTCCTGACCTCAACCCGATAGAACACCTTTGGGATGAATTAGAGCGGAGACTGAGAGCCAGGCCTTCTCGTCCAACATCAGTGTGCGACCTCACAAATGCGCTTCTGGAAGAATGGTCAAAAATTCCCATAAACACACTCCTAAACCTTGTGGACAGCCTTCCCAGAAGAGTTGAAGCTGTTCTAGCTGCAAAGGGTGGACCGACGTCATATTGAACCCTATGGATTAGGAACGGGATGTCACTTAAGCTCATATGTGAGTCAAGGCAGGTGAGCAAATACTTTTGGCAATATAGTGTACATCTCTATTCAGGTTGACATTGGAGAGGCGGTGCAGACTGAAGACAGCCATCCGTCCGATCATGGTTGATCTTGCTTAGGGCCAAATGAGCAGCGGCCACAGTGTAATGTGGAATGTTCGCTACCTTTAGCTCCGCAGTTAGCCGCCTTATCTGACTGTGCGAGAGGCAAGTGCGTCGTCACCGGCAAAAGGTCAAAGGTAACAATGTGACCGGAGGGATTATTGTATTGTTTTTCTTGCCAAAAAAAAGCTAATAATAATAATTTCAGTACATGTGTCAAATAAAAAAAAAAAAAAAAGGGACCAAAAGGGCACATTGGGATCATGGAGCAAAAGGGGCAGGTGCTCAAGCCCCCTTAGCCCCCCCTCTGCACGTGCCTTCTCCGCTTGTTATGCTGCATCTGGTGCGAGTGATCGGTCTGCAGCACCCACTGGCTGATCCACAGACTCTGCGGCGCACCGGCACTGTTCCACTCCCCTTTCCAGACCGATCCAGCTAAAAGAAAAGCAGTGAGAACGCCAGCATCCACGCGCCAAAACCCCGTCGGAAGATATGTTCCCGTTTGTGCTTCAAGCGAGGGGGAGCGCTACTTACAGGCGCGGGCAGAGGAGGAACCTCTTGGCCATACTGGACCATCTGTGCACCTCCCGGTGATGTGCCTGGCGCGCGGATCCCGCCTGCCACCCGGCAGCGCATCCGTCTCTGTCACCTGCAGATTCCGTTCTCCTTCTCCTTTCCTTCAGACTCCTTTTATGTCGGCTTTAATCAGCCCTTGCTCACACCTGAGCGCAGCAATTACGCAGCGCAATTAATGCACTCCGCCTCCCCAGACAACTACTTTAGTCCAGTGCACATAGATTGTCACAAGGGGAAAAACAAACCAAAAAAACCCAACATGCAGGAAAAATTCAAAAGTCTAAAATAAAGGAAATCATATAAACAAACATCAAAACATGCAAAGCTCAAGAAGAAAATACAAATAAAAACAAATCATATCTTCCCCTCCAAACATGCAAAGCATAAAACTAACATTTAAATGAAAGAAAAACATAAATCATATTTTTCCCTGTGCAACATAATGACCATACATGGTTGTCACAAAATTCTACGGCACACCCGCACTTGACTCACAGCACACCAGTGTGCCGCGGCACACCATTAGGGAACCACTGGCCTAGTGTATGTCTCCAACTAATCCGGAATAAGAATTCAAATAAACAATTGGACAATACATACAATTTAACAGTAATGATTTAATTTACTATATATTAACAGTAACAGTGATGATTTGGGTCACTGTGACGGGGTTCTTTGGCCTCCAAGAATCCAGGCTCAGTCGGGTTACCGGTGTTGGTGATTTATTGTGCTCAAAAACTCAAAACATGGTGCAAAAGAAACTTAACATGTACAAGATACTCTGGGCCTCAGCCTCCCTCCAGTTACCAGCAATGTAACAAAGAAACTAAACATGTACAAGATACTCTGGGCCTCAGCCTCCCTCCAGTTACCAGCAATGTAACAAAGAAACTAAACATATACAAGATCCTCTGGGCCTCAGCCTCCCTCCAGTTACCAGCAATGTAACAAAGAAACCGAAAACAAAAATGGCCGCTTTTCTTCCCACAGCCCTCATTAAATAGTTTAAGCCCCTCCCCTCAGGCTCTCTTATTTCTGATTTCTTCTCATTAATCAGTTTTGTCCATATATTACCTCCACAAACAATTGATGTACAAAAACAAATAATTTTTACAACTTTTACACAGATTCATTGACTTATTCAATTACACCAAACTGGGTTTGAACCCAGCAAAGACACAGCCAGACTGAAGATGACTAGTCCCCGTAGCAACACCCCCCACCCCACCCTCCCCCACCCCCACCCCAAACACACACACACACACGGCTAACCCCACTGAAATATTAAGTGTGCACCCTCAATACGCCAGCAGGTAACCAGGAACAGCTTGTGTGTTTTAAGTTAATGGAGCTACTGGGCTCAGCGCGAGTGAATTGGTCCTCACAAACACAGTATAACAGGAATGTGTGTGTGGCGCGCAAAGTTAGAGAGGTTGTTTTAAGCGACGAGGTGGATTCGTCACAGTCACAATAATCATGACATGAAATTTGCCTACCCTACAACAGGGATGTTCTTCTGGCAAACGGGTAGATAAATAAGGATCTCACCGAATTTGGTGGAAGCTGCATCTCGCTCGTTACGTTCGCCATCGTCCCTCTAATTGTCTGCACCTGCGCATTGGGTGCAGAAGCCTGTTAAAGGGCAGTATTTTCAGAGCCCCAAGACCATAAAGTTCTGAGACGCTGATTGGCCATTAAATTCACCTAGCAATAGTACATGATTGACAGATTCTCTGCAAATGTGGGTCAGTCTGATCACAGCCACAAGACAGAGACTGTAGGAGTCTGTCTGTGGAAATCCACAAATGAATGACAGTAGATAGGGAAATGTAGTTTATATAATTGGTTTTGCTTATAGGTACACACTCTAGAGAGTAAAACTGACATTTATGAGTTAATTTCTAAAAATATATTTTACGTTTCTCTCTTCTTATCAGGGAGGGTGGTGCCCCAGCGCCCCCTATGGGCCGGCCGCCACTGCGATGGAGGCGTGGATTTCAAAGAAGCTTCCAGGCCCTGTTCTACATAACATAGCATCTACCCTAAATTACTAGAAGAGATAAAAAGTCAAGGCAATTTTATTTGTAATACAGCAATTGCAAAGATTTGGAATTTCCCAGGGAAGTCAGGAACCAATACCAGAGAAACCAAAAATAAATTTAAACAATTTTCCTGTTAAACATTTCTGTAACATAAATTAACCAATAATGAAGTCTATTATTGAACTTATTCCAAATGCTTGGGAAGTCATTGCAGAATATGATATTCTTTATACATGGGGTCTGATTTAGTGTTTTTAATGTTCCTGGCATTATGCAGGAATCTATGAACTGTTTTTTGGGTGTAACTGGTTTGACCATTGCAGTATTTGTACATATACTGAAAATCAAAGAAAAACCCTGATTGCCTCATTGGTTCACAAGAATAAAATGTGAAACTTTTACTTTGACTCTAATGTCCCCTCAATCCCACAATCAATCCCACAATCAGAGGACAAGGACTGGCTGATCCCCAGTACTGTATGTGCTGTATCCTGCTCTCTGTTGGGGATCTCTGTCAGTCGTTCATCAGGTTTTCACCCCCAAACGGTCAGACAGAGATGGCCAAGCAGGAAATAAAGAATTAGATACTCATTCTGTGCGAGTCTGATCCAACCAAGTGGGCCAACTTCCCTTGGTTGAACATGCCACACTGTAAAAACGATACCTAGTTATTGCTGATTTCAGTTAGGTTTTCACATGAAACAAATTCAGAAATAAATCTTTCTATTTGCAACCCAGAAGAACTTGTCTGTCCTACAAATTTCTGTAATTGTTTTCCTTACTAAAAGTTTCTAAACACAGCAAGGATTATCAACCATTGAATAGATATTATGCGTTAATTTGGGAACCATTGGGAGACACCATTTGTGTATCAGTGTCTAAATAGGTTTGAACTTATCTAGACAGACCCTCTGAACTTGAGCACACTTGTGATTATGATCGCTGTCCATAGCTTTTTTTTTGTTATGAAACTCCCCCAAAAAACCACCAAAATTGGCCAAACAGTTGCCCCCCCCTCTTCTGTTTGGATATTTTCTGGACACAAGGGAGCTGGCAACCGTTTTCCCCTAGCAGGTGAGCTAACTCAGGGTGTTTGAGTTTTTATTTTAATGAAAAGATTGAAAAGATGTTATAAAATTAAATATATTATTATTATTTTTATTAGTGCTATTATTACGTTTTTCTACAAGCGACTAATATTCAGCCCTTTGCCTACTTCTACAATAAGATTTAATTTCAGACCATGTGCATCAGTTAGTTTGTGGTTTATGGTATAAAATGCATGAAAATGGAGCATAACATTAGTCTTTACGCAGATGATGTATTACTTTATCTCCAGCACTCAAACACTTGCCTCTCTCAAGTGATTAGATTATTAGAATCTTTCTCAAAAGTCTCAGAATACTCTATAAATTGGTCTAAATCTGTAATACTATCAATTAATTGCTCTCTACAGAATCCCTCAGGTCTACAATTGCAATCAGGAAATATCAAATATTTGGGAATTACTGTGTCATCTAAACTAGCTGAGTTACCAAAACTCAACCACATCCCTCTTTAAAAAAGATAGAAGAGGACCTAGAAAGATGGAAATCGCTTCCGATCTCCCTTATAGGTAGGGTAGCCTCAATTAAAATGAGGGTTTTACCCAGAATTAACTACCTATTTTCAATGATCCCAAATAAACCATCAACCGAATGGTTTAAATCTCTAGATTCTTCTATCTCTAAATTTCTTTGGAAGGACAAACCTCCTCGTATCAGCTTAAAAACACTACAGAAAACTAAAGACAGGGGGGGTCTAGATTTACCTAACTTCCAACACTACTACTTAGCAAATAGATTACAATACATCTTTAAATGGATAAAACATGATCCCTTAGATGAGCCCTGGATAGACACAGAACAGGAAATATGCAGTAATATCATCATTTCAGATTTGCCGTTTATTAGCTCTAAGATCAAACGGCACCCATGTTTCAAAAATATTAACATCAGCTCTTCCCTGACAGCATGGTGGGAATTTCTTAAAATAACGACGTCATCACTTATCCCGTGCAGTCGTACACCCATGTGGAATAACCCTGACATTCTACAAAACAATAATGTGATAAACTTTCCGTACTGGAAGAATAAAGGTGCTAACTATCTGGATCATTTGATTGAAGGTACAGAGTTTTTCACATTTGCTAAATTCAATTTGCAATATGGCATTAACAAAAATAAATTCTTAGAATATGAGCAAATTAAAGCTATAATTAGAAATAAATTTAAGCATATTGATGGAGGTTTAAAAATTCCAACTAATATATCAGAGTTCCTGGAGTTAACCCCCCCAAACTACTGTCTAAATTATACAGGACACTGACACAGCAGTTAAACCCCTTTGTGTCATGTTGGGTTATTGGAGCTAAACCCAAACGCAGAACACCACGGAGACAGGATGAAAAGTTCAACAGTTTATTTAAATAAAACACAATCCAGGTTATAGTTCTGATACTGAAAGAGTCCAGGCTGGTCACACAGGATACTCTGGTCTGTGGGGCTGAGAGAGGAAACCAGAAGAGACCAGAAGAGGCAGAGGGATGAACAGAGGGCTAGGTAGCTGCAAGGCTAAGCTCCTGACTAGCTGAGATTCAGACCTTGAGTCTCTCTAAGTTCTCTCCTTGAGAACAGGCAGGCAGATTCAAACAGTGGCTCTTCAGGTTTGATTTCCAGGAGCAGGTAGGCAGGTTTCTGATGATGAGCTCCTCCAGAGCTCCTGAGATGTGGCAGGCAGATTTCAGCAAGGGAGACTCTTCCAGAGTTTCCAGGGTTCAGTCAAGAGCAGGTTGGCAGGCTTCAGACCATGAGCTCCTCCAGAGCTCCTGAGATGCGGCAGGCAGAGTTCGGCAATGGAGACTCCTCCAGAGTCCTAGGGTTCAGTCAGGTTTCTTCCTAGAAGCAGATAAGATGCAACTGATCAGGTTCTGGTTCTGGTTACAGTGGAGTCAGAGAATCAGACAGGCTGGTTGGCTCAGGGTTGCTTTACCGTGATTAACAAAAACACTCTGGCGTCGGGGTGTTGTCCACAGCCCACTTAAGTACTGGTCCCCTGATGAGCAGATGAGAGTCAGCTGGTGAAGGCAGCTCCAGGTTCAGGAGATCCAGTACGCCCTCTGGTGGAGGAAGGTAGACAGCACCCCAGATCCCAACAGAAGATCAAACAATCAAGAAGGGATCCTCGGCGCCCTCTGGTGGGCAAGCCTCTAGATCCCAACACTTTGCCTCTGACTGAATCATTCACCAGTTGACAAGAGTTGCATATTTTGTGTAAAAACTGTTAAATCATTATTGTTCAAGTAAAACAAAAGTATGTTTGAAAAAAAAGAGAAAGAATCTTTGCCTCTGTTTCAACTGGAAAGGAAAATATGTAGGAGAGAGGGTGGAAAAAAGTAAGGAAAGGATGGGAGGAAGAAGGAACAGTTAAAACACTCTCATTTTGAAATGGTCGGACAACATGAAGGTAAAGAAGAAAAATCGTCATTATAAATCTCAATTTTATTGTATTTTTTTCTTAGTCAGTGGAATCTGTTGTTGACTATATACACTATATTGCCAAAAGTATTTGCTCACCCATCCAAATTATTGGAATCAGGTGTTCCAATCACTTCCATGGCCACAGGTGTATAAATTCAAGCACCTAGGCATGCAGACTGTTTTTACAAACATTTGTGAAAGAATGGGTCGCTCTCAGGAGCTCAGTGAATTCCAGCGTGGAACTGTGATAGGATGCCACCTGTGCAACAAATCCAGTCGTGAAATTTCCTCGCTCCTAAATATTCCACAGTCAACTGTCAGCTGTATTATAAGAAAATGGAAGTGTTTGGGAACGACAGCAACTCAGCCACGAAGTGGTAGGCCACGTAAACTGACGGAGCGGGGTCAGCGGATGCTGACGCGCATAGTGCGAAGAGGTCGCCAACTTTCTGCAGAGTCAATCACTACAGACCTCCAAACTTCATGTGGCCTTCAGATTAGCTCAAGAACAGTGCGCAGAGAGCTTCATGGAATGGGTTTCCATGGTCGAGCAGCTGCATCCAAGCCATACATCACCAAGTGCAATGCAAAGCGTCGGATGCGGTGGTGTAAAGCACGCCGCCACTGGACTCTAGAGCAGTGGAGACGCGTTCTCTGGAGTGACGAATCGCGCTTCTCCATCTGGCAATCTGATGGACGGGTCTGGGTTTGGCGGTTGCCAGGAGAACGGTACTTGTCTGACTGCATTGTGCCAAGTGTAAAGTTTGTTGGAGGGGGGATTATGGTGTGGGGTTGTTTTTCAGGAGCTGGGCTTGGCCCCTTAGTTCCAGTGAAAGGAACTCTGAATGCTTCAGCATCCCAAGACATTTTGGACAATTCCATTCTCCCAACTTTGTGGGAACAGTTTGGAGCTGGCCCCTTCCTCTTCCAACATGACTGTGCACCAGTGCACAAAGCAAGGTCCATAAAGACATGGATGACAGAGTCTGGTGTGGATGAACTTGACTGGCCTGCACAGAGTCCTGACCTCAACCCGATAGAACACCTTTGGGATGAATTAGAGCGGAGACTGAGAGCCAGGCCTTCTCGTCCAACATCAGTGTGCAACCTCACAAATGCGCTTCTGGAAGAATGGTCAAAAATTCCCATAAACACACTCCTAAACCTTGTGGACAGCCTTCCCAGAAGAGTTGAAGCTGTTCTAGCTGCAAAGGGTGGACCGACGTCATATTGAACCCTATGGATTAGGAACGGGATGTCACTTAAGCTCATATGTGAGTCAAGGCAGGTGAGCAAATACTTTTGGCAATATAGTGTATGTGAGTTTCAATCATGCAGTCGTTTGTTAGTGATGTCCACTGCACATGAAGAGCTGATCTGATGTTTTACCTGTTAGTCCCTGTTCCTTTCAATGTTTTAACTCCTCTAGTTCATCATAATTATGCCCATGGAAAACATCAGTGTATGAGTACATAACCAAGCATTTGTGGTACTATTCTATTTCAGGTGCAATTGGTCAAGGTCAGGTTTTACAAGACACTCATGGTGTGTGCTTAATTGACTATATGTTGCTGGATAACATATAGCAGCATCACATACTTTGTTTTTCAGTTTTTGTTGTGGACTTCTATTTTAATGTCTATGCTGCACTTACAGAAACTGACCTGGCGACCTGTGACATTCTGAAATGTACTTGAGACATTGTTAAAAAAGTGAAGATTTCAGATGACATTGATACTGTGTTCTAATATACAAATATTTTACTTTACTTCAAGGAAAATTTTCAATTAACTTGAGTAAAAATTGTATGATTATTCAAAAAGAATATTAGCATTTGATAAAGTTAGAAATACATGACATAGAAATCAAAACTTATTAGTTTGCCTTGCAGTATTATCTTTCTTAGGTGAATGAGAAAATCCAACCTCTTGTCACAACTTGTAAACCTTAGTTAAGTCAATAAAATTAGGTAAAAGTTGAGAAAACAAAAAATTCTCTTTCATCATGTTGCCTTAAAGTTCTTTGTTTTCTCAACCTTTTATTTTTTCAGTGCATTAATTCTGCCCCTTGTAGTCCCACTGGGCTCTCTGTTTTTATGTTGTGTTTGGTTTTCAGCCACCAGTGTTCACTATTTAGGAAAACTATTATAAGCTTCCATTGGTCTGTTTATTTGCTCTTAGGTGCTTAGCCTAAAGAAGGGATAGAAAGGCCATTTCCAACTCGTTGGTTAGTCAAGCCAAAGCTGCTAACTGTTGGTGAGTTCTAACACCCGTATATCGGGAAGGACAAAAAGTGTGCCTATCAAAGACCTGCCCTTGAGGGTAGATAGTAAAAAGCTGGCACCTTGTTTTATAAAGCCGTTTCCTATCACGAAGGTGGTGAACCCAGTGGTCTTTTTACCTCCAGCTGCCTCGTGCCATGAGGATACACCCTATGTTTCATGTGTCCCGGGTCAAGTCTGTTGTAATCTCTAAGCTTGTTTGGCTACACAAACTCATAGCTCCTGGAGCTCTCAATGTCTTCTGAAACCAAAGTCAGATGGTTCTCAACCTTTTGTATAGACTTTCAAAAAATAAGTGCAGTTACAGCCCTGATTCGCATCCATTGCCTCGCGTGGAAGAGTGCATAGACTGCAGTCGGCCTTCCTGGCCCAAGAATATTATCTGGACATCAGGCATAAGAGAGGAGCTGAAAACATTATAGCTGATGTACTTTAAATGATATAATGGTGTTTACCTCACTATAGTACAACTGAGGAAAAAATATTCTTATTTCATGAAGGATTTTATGGGGGGGGTGTTACGGTCACTGACCTCTAGGGGCTGTCTTCATGAGACTTAGAAACTTAATTGTCATTTTGTATACACAGAGTTTATACAAAACAAAACTAGTTTTGTACAGCTCTCATGACATTTCCATTCCTTAAAGTGCAGCAGTGATAAAATGTAAATATTGTGGAGAAAAAAAAAACATGGTGCAAAAAAACCATGGTCAGTCTGATACAGTCTGTGACATGACTTAGAGTTTTCTTCAGCATTCATCAGTCTGATGGCGGTGGGGAAGAAGCTGTTTCAGAACCTGCTGGTCCTGCATTGCATGCTGCAAAGCCTCTTCCCAGAGGGCAGCAGGGATAACAGTCATGGTGGGGGGCTGAGGGGTCATTGATGATGTCACGGGCTCGGGACAGGCAGCAGTGGGATGAAATGTGTTTAATAGAGGGAAGAGGAGCCCCAATGATCCTCTCTGCTGTTCTCATACTTTCCTCAACTTCTTTCAGTAGAGCAGTAGACAGCTGGTGAGAATGCTCTCTAAAATCAATCAATTAATCAATTTCTTTATTGTCAACTACAATGTGCATTGTAATTGAGATTTCCATACAGTAAAAACCGTTCATCATATACCTAACATACAGTGGGGGGTGGGGCCATGCGTGCCGCAGAACGCTGCCGTTGCATTCTTACAGCTGCCAAGGGCCTCACCGTGAGGCAGTTCCCTTATGTGGTGCCTATGTCTTTGTGAAAAGATAAGAGCCACATTGGGGAAGGGGCGGGGAAAAAACATATTTCACCGTTTTTCCTTTTAGATATCCAAAAATCACCTCAGCACAAAAAAGCACATGTAACACAAGATAAACATTTCAGCAGAAGGAAAAACATCGCAGGCTGGAGCCCCGTGAAGGTCAATCTGACATTTCAGCATCAGTTGTGTGTGTATGTTGAGTGTGTTCACTTTGTTCATGAACCACAGGCCATTGTCTTTGATAAGATTAAAGTTTATCAACCAGCGCTACGGTTCTGCACGCATCCACAGGTGTTCGTGTGTAGGGTAGATGGGGGGGGAGACGGCAGTTCTGGGATCTTCCGCCGTAACATCCAGGGGAGGTATTATATGGGAAGGGCCGGATCCAAAATAGCACTTTTTGTTTTGTGAGCAGGTTACACGGTAGTTTTCTGTCAGCCTTCGAGTCTTTTCTTGCTGGCTTAACATAACGAATCCAATATTCTAAATTTATTTGGGCTTTTCCACCTTTAAGCGAGCGCACACTTCCAATATATTATCTCTCACCTTTGAGTTCAACCACCGCAGCCAGCCTGCGTTCAGTTGAACCCATATGGCTCAGCTCACAGTCCTGCTCGTTTACAGCCTTTGTGAGCGCCTCAACCACTGCCGGCAGCCCGATCAATGCCCAAATTGCCACCAACATCCTCTGTAATTTGAGATAAATCAGGTATCCTCCAAATCCAAACAGGAAAAATCAGAGTATCAAAAATCTGAAAATCCATACATGTTTGACATTCTAACAACATTGTGAAACACAGCATCCTCCAAGCCTTCCATGAGTCCATGGAGTATCCAACTAAGTATGTCCAGGCAGGACAGGACGGGTCCTCATTTCCCTGTCTTCCAGTTCAGAAAATTTGATCAATTGCTTTTAAAGACCACCTGACCAGATCCATTGTTTGAATTCAAATGATATGAAGAGAGGGCTCAGAAAAGACAAAGCACGGTTAACCCTCTACAGTCGTTGTACTGCTTATAAAAGCACTAAGAGTCAAGAGATAGGGCTATTTAGATCTAGATTCGCAGGAGAGGTTGTTTAAAACCAAATCCTAAGGCAATTATAGCTTTCATCCCAATAAAACACCACACAAGTTAAAGTTGAAATTTGTATTAGAATAATGATTATCAACAATATCAATTGCAAAAGGGACAGGGAAATGAAAAAAGTACAATGAACCTCTGAGATCTCAGGGAAAATTAAACTAACTTGGTCCAATGTCTAAAATGAAAACTACCCTTGAGTGCACTCAAAATTAAAGTTGTCCTACCACCCCTTAATACTGTTCCAAACTAAGGATTCTCATAGGAGCCTCTAAGGTGCTGTTAAGTAGAGAAGGTGGACCAAGGAGCCAGACACTTGGGCGACCTAAAGCGCTGATGAGATGAAGAAACAACCATCACAATTGGAATAAACAGCATAAAACTAAGCTACCTAATCACACAATTATACAAAGAAAAAGCAAACACCAGCCAGTAATTTGTGGCTAATTGACATCTTTTAGAGAACACAATTCAGTCAGTAAAACATTTATACACCTTGAATCGCTATCACAGTTCATTTTAAAAGTCATCCCGGCTGGTTTATAGCAAAAGAAGGACTAAATATAATTTAACAGCATTTTACACCGAGTTTCAATTACTACATCATGTGCTAAATACACATAATGGTAGCTTACAGAGACAACTTGATTGAGATTCTAATTCAATTTCCAACGCAGTTCAACAACGTTAACCAGTCAGGTTTATCTGCAGAAAAGTTATAAATTATGATCTGAATCTCTCTATAATTTCTAGTTTCCTCTGTGTTCTAAATGCTCCGTGTTTGACCAGGAAGTCAGGGGGGAAAAAATTTACAACCTAGATGTCTTCATAGGCTGCCACACAGTGGCAAAAATTGGATTTGCACTAGATTTTTCGAATTTTAGTAAAAAATGCATTACATTGAGATAATTCAGGGGATAAATTAACAGGTCACAACAACAAAGCAGGGACAGATCTGGGAGTTGCTGAGCAGCAGGAAAGTGCGAACGCCTCCTTCAAGAGTCAGAACAGAGAACTCTATGGTGCTTCTGTAGAAGGTAGGGAGGATAGGTGGGGGCAGGTGGGCTCTCCTCATCCTCCGCAGGAACTACATGTAATTGTGTGCCCTTTTGACCAGTGAGGTGGTGTTGACAGTCCAGGTGAGGGTGTCTGTGATGTGCACCCCCAGGAATTTTTGCTGCTGACCACCTCTACAGCTGAGCTGTTGATGAGCAGTGGAGCATGGTTAGGCCGGTTCTTCCTGAAGTCCAAGATGATCTCCTTCATTTTGCCCACACTCAGGGTCTGGTTGTTGTGTCTGCACCAGTCCACCAGCTACTACTCCTCCTCACAACGACAGAGAACCCTCTCTTTGTGTTTCAGTTCTACCTTGCTGCCACAGGTGCAGAAGTCTAACTAAAGTAGTGTTTCTATTCACAGTGAAAGTAGTGTTTCTATTCACAGTTCAGGTTTTGTACTTTTTTCAGGTCTTCTCTAGAAAGTGTTCTTTTTA
Organism: Cyprinodon tularosa; assembly: GCF_016077235.1. Classification (NCBI taxonomy): domain Eukaryota; kingdom Metazoa; phylum Chordata; class Actinopteri; order Cyprinodontiformes; family Cyprinodontidae; genus Cyprinodon; species Cyprinodon tularosa. The sequence continues at coordinate 174,636 of NW_024039656.1, forward strand.
TTTTATTTGGGGGGGATATTTGTTGTGACAGACTGGTGACCTGGTAGACAGGTCACCAGTCTGTCACAGGGCAAAACCGAGATGCACTGAGACATACAACTAATCAGTTACTATGGAGAACAGTACAAATGTTCCATGTCAAAGAAAAGGAATTTATCTGACTTCAAGAGCAGAACAAGTGTTATGATCCTGGGATGGAGGTCAACTTGAGTCCAGATTATTGAGCTAATTCACAAGATTATCTAGGACTTGTTGCTGGAGGAAGGGCAAATTGTCATGAAGCGGGACAGGTGGACCCAGTACTCAAGGAGAGACAGCCAGTAGGAAAGTTCAGAACGTTTATTGAAACAAAAACACAAACAAAGGGAAACATAAGTGGAGCTGTGGGAACTGTGGCTTGCAGCGACTGCAGGTGGGGGGCGGGGCACCTTCCATTCTCAGACACTCTGTTCAAGGGAGAAACACAGGTAAATGACCATGATCATCTGACAGAAGATGATTATCTGAGTTGGTCAATTACCTGGTTTAACAGTCCAATCCATCTCCCTGGAAAGGGGTGCAATCCAGCCCCTGCCTGAAGACTGACAAGGTGCACGTCACCCAGAGTGTCCCCAGGGTAGCAGTCCCTGAGGACCCGAAGGAAGCCGATCCTGGACAGGGTTACAGATCAGGCAGGAACAGACAGGAGACAGGATCCAGATCAGGCAGGAAAAGATAGGTGACAGGATCCAGGCTTCCAGGTAATCTACCAGCTCCCACGCAGGTTCAAAGTCTTACTGAGTCCAGAAGCATGACCAGGCGGTCACACACAGGAGCAGACAGGATCAGGTGCAAACGAGCAGGCTCACTGGAAGAGGGTAGCCGAGATAAGGCATGGAACTAGAACTTGATGCAGGAACTTTAAACTGGTCTCGACCTTGGAGCCAGGCTTACTGGAATAAAAACTGAACCTTCCCACGTACAGAGCCAAAAACCCAGAGGACTCAGCCGGGGAGGAACAGTGGACGAGCAGAAGACGAGACAGACACAGAAACCCTCTTTCCACTGGCCGCCAGGATCCAGGACATGAACCTTGGAATGAACAGAACTGCACAAACTAACAGAAAACAAATAATGATCTGGCCTTGAATGTTCAGCCTGAAGAGAATATAAACCATAGGAAACAGGTGGAATAGAGAACAAATCTGTCCCTGCTTTGTTGTTGAAAACAGAGAAATAAATGATAATTGCAGCAGGGAGGGAAAACGACAGGTGAAGGAAATAACCAATTAAGGAAGAGCATACATGCCAGATCATAACACAAATGGCAGATTCACATTGATATGGAAGGATGCCTACCTGGGAAAGGGCAGTGATGTGTGGGGTTGGAGGGTCAATTGTGCTTTCACCACTGCTGAGTTTGCAGAGGGTTGCTGGGAGTATGGGGGGTTTTGTGGTGTGTGGACGTGGTCTCATCATTCCCTTTGGGTTGAAGCTCTTTAGTTGAGGGGTTTCCTTGGCTGTTGGGAAGTTTTCTTGTTTTCTTCTCTTATTTTTAACTTTGCACTTTGACCACTATGGGTAGAGTATGGCACTTGGTGTAACACAGAAATCAGTAACCTGAAAAATAGGTGTCAGTAGCTAAATATAGTTTATTTTACTGTTCAGGGAAACGTCATTCAAAGGAGACAGCAACCACTGGGAAATTTAAAGCCTCATGGTCTCCAAGGCCAAAACAACAAATAAAACCCCTATTAATTATAGGCTGAATCTGGTCAGTCCGTCATACCCTGGATTTTTTTCCAGAAATAGTTGTTGAAAATTGGGGCTGTGTTTGGTCAGTCTGATTTTGTCCCACTTTAGTCTAATGATAGACAGTGACAGTCATTTCAACGATCTAAAACTTACAGTTTTTCACTTTTCAACCAAATGTAGATGCTGTTTGGACATAATTCATGTTGCATTTTCAGTATTTTCTCAACCAGTTTTTCTCCAGCTGGGTAAGCGTTGTGAGCTCACAGGGGACTGAATTCACACAGGGAAGCTACTCAAGCTCCAGTAAGCTAGGAGCTTGTCATGTTAACACTGGAATAACTAACATCTCTCTACAGGTCCCAGCTCCCTCAAATGGCTTTTCTGACTGATGTAGATACAGTAGCAGGCATTTAAAATGGCCCTTCCCAGTCAAACGCCAGCCGAATGGCAGCCAACTTCCAGTCACTGGAGTGACCACCTCCTTCTCCTCGGCGCATATATTTTTTTTACTCTGACTCCACCCTTTCACTGAGTTACAGGGTCTGACCAGGAGATGGGGCTTCTCTTTATATCCTTCCTATGGTGTTAGGGTCCCTACGGACCCGTTTTGAGTTTTAGCATGCATAAAAGTACTTCATACATTTGTTTTTTGCGTTGAAACTTTTTGATTTTGTCAAGGACTTCCATTTAAACAAAGTAAAATCAAATTTTATTTTTTTACTAAATTATAAAGTGCTCTGGTGAAAAAAATGACTTTTGTGGTGTTTGGGTCATTTGTGACCCGGTTAAACTTTTTGACTATAAAACAATTAAAAATGCCTAAAATGTAATCATGAACACACAATCAACCAACAGCCTCTTCTTCCAACCACTTGAGCTTCATTTAGGGCCTTTTGTCTTTGCCTTTTTGCGAGAACAAACAAAGGGAGACATCTCCAGGCTTGTCAAGCCATTTGAGTGTAGAGGTGGTGACTTGAAGAGTACACATCGCTAATTCACAGGATGCAATAATAAGGAGAAGATTCACTGTAAATAAAGCTTTGGGTCACATCTTTGCTGCAAATGAGGCAGAGGACACACAGGATTTTAGCTATGGAGATGAGCAGGCCTCTGAGAACGGGCAACAATGTCTCTTTGGACCTTTCAGATGATCTCAAGAGTCCTCAGATTTGACAATCGATACACCAGAGCAAAATCTGACAAGCTTGCTCCCATCAGGGATGTTTGGGAGAGATGGGTGCAACTCCTTCCACTGATGTTCAACCCAGGGCCAGAGGTGACAGTGGATGAACGTTTTCTCCCTTTTCGAGGAAAATGCCCGTTCCGGCAATACATGCCCAGCAAGCCAGGCAAATATGGCATAAAAATCTGGGCAGCCTGTGATGCTAAAACAAGCTATGCGTGGAACCTACAGATTTACACAGGAAAATCTGCAAGCGGCATCCTTGAAAAAAAACAAGGAAAACGGGTAGTCCTCGATTTGACTACTGGACTGCAGGGTCACAACATCACTTGTGACAATTTTTTTTACATGCTATGACCTTGGACAAGAACTTCTCAGGAGGAAACTCACCATGGTGGGCACCATAAAAAAAGAAAAAAACCTGAGCTGCCCGCTGAAATGTGGCTGGTGAAGGACAGGAGGAGTGGACAATCTGGACAAGCTGACTGCCACCTACACTTGCCAGCGAATGACCAGGAGATGGCCAATGGTTGTGTTTTACAACATCCTCAATGTGTCTGCATACAATGCATTTGTGTTGTGGGCCCATATTCACCAAGGGTGGAATTCAACCCAAAACTAAGCGGAGAATGTTTCTTGAGGAGCTCGGGAATTCCCTTGTCAAGCCGCACATTGAGCAGCGGGAACGGGTGCCCCGAGACCCAGCTACTGCAGACTTGGTCAGACAGCTGCAGTGGTCATCAAACACGCCATCCACATCCACAGCAACAAGAAGAGTATCAGCATCACCTTCCCCCTCTGCAGCCAGCCCTGCCTCAAGCACTCCATCCACAGCCACAATGCCAGTGAGACCACCTCGCTCAAAAAGAAAGAGGTGTCAGGTCTGCCCTAGCAATATGGACAGAACAAACCTACACAGTGTGCTTCACCTGCAACAAATATATCTGCAAAGAACACACCAAAAGTGTAAATATACACAAATATAAATATTTTATTCAAGTTCTATTGTGTGGGAAAAAAAAGACTTGCTTTTGCCCTTTTCTTGAAGTAAATATGTACGGGTCCAAAATGACCCGAAACACCATAGATGTTAGTATATTTGATAATATTAAAATTAAAATATTTTTTTTTGTTGAACATTTATGAAATGTGTTTTAATATCTCTCAGTTGCACTCAGGTAACAGAAGAGCTGATTATTTTGTTGCCTTCTTCTCTTAAGGTTCATTTGACCACTTTTTAGACATTGAAAACGAGGGGTAGGCTATGCTGATAAAACAAAGGCCAAGGGGGCCACAAAAAAATATTAAAACCAATCTTTTCATAGATAAGGGAGCCCAATCAGCTAAACAAGAGTTAAGAAAAACATTGGATGATAAAAGATTGTTTTTAGGGTATTTTATGGCTGATTTAATACTCGGGTCCAAAATGACCCGCTAACACTACAGATGGCAGCAGAAAGCTAACACAAGAGGAAGGATATCTTAATGTCCACAAATCATGAAAGGAAGATTATCTTAGAAGAAATATTGATGTTTAAAAACGAATTGAGGGGGACCAGCCAAGGACCAACCAAGGACCCATCAAATAAAGTGGGGACATTTTGAATTGCTACTACTGTATGGAACATCATTTAAGCAGTAGCTGCAAGTCACACCCTGAAAAGGAGGGAGAGCGGGACCACACAAACAAAAACCTTGCACACCGCTCAGCAGATATTACAAATGTGATAATGTTAGGAAATTTCATTCACACAATACTAAAACATCTCTAAAATGTCTATAGGCAACAAACTCCAAGTATCCATTAGCTTTAATCTGGGATTCATTTTTATTATAATACAACAAGCTATGGAAACATAAAAAACAAACAGCAAAGGACTTCACCAAACAAAAAAACAAAAAAATGTCAATCAGATGTTTCATAGCTCCTGTCCAGCAGTTGGGGTGAGGTGAAAACAGCACTAAAAGTAATGCACTTCAGGGGATAGTGGTTATACACCTTGATGATCAATGTAAGTCATAAAAGGCAGTGTAACAGAGAGATGTGATAAATTCCCTGGCTCCCAGTGAAGCATGGCACATAAAGCCAGACAGCTGCAGGGTTTTCATGCCTATTGCCAGTTTCCTTTCCCCACCTGCGGGACAAAAAATGCAAATAAAATAGAAAAAGATAATGTGTGGGCTTTGCAAGATGAGGAATGAAAATATCAGTGGGTCTCTTTTCAACCTGTATGTCCAGCGGCGACACTCGAGATGAACGAACCATATCTTAAATTACTATGTAATAAAATTTTTACCTCACAAAGAAGAGTGTCTAAGTGAAAAGCCAAAAAAGACATTGGCAGCTTAATGGTGCCAGAATATGCTGAAAGACAGACCATTATATCTCCCCATCTGTGACAAATCATGTAAGTAGTTGCCATGTAAAGATGGAAGCACTCTGATATTATGTCTGCTGGAAATTTTTCTGTTGATTTTGGGCTACAGATCAATAAAAAGATAAAAGAGGACAAACAGCATCGCTTCCTGCTTATGTGGTCGATATGGCCTATTCACTGAGCTATGCCTTGGAAGATGTGTAAACTAATTTTCTAATCTTTGTCATTTGTTAAATATCTGCCAAAGCTGTTCATGTTATTCAATCATCTTTATAAAACCTCAGGGGTTGAAATTTAGTGTGACGACAGAAAGTCTGACCACTGCAAAGAAATCGCCAAGAAATGAACAGAATAAACTCTCTAAAAGGTAATCCCGTCTGGATCTCTCAGCCTACCTGTTCTGAACGGTTTCCCTGACCTGGATTCAGGCTTTTTCACTGGGGCTGCAGCACACCTGTGTTTCTCTTAAACCAGAGTTGCCAGTGATGGGTGGTGCTCTGCCTCACCCCCGCAGCCACTGCATTTCCTCCTTCTCACATATAAAGCCTTAAATGGTCAAGCTCCATCTGATATCAGAGATATGATTGTTCCTTATGTTCCTAAAAGAGCACTTCGCTCTCAATCTGCAGGTTTAGTTGGAACCAACTACCAGTTTTAGTCCGTGAGGCAGACACCCTGTCTACTTTTAAAGGCTAGGCTTAAAACTTTCCTTTTTGATAAAGCTTCTAGTTAGAGTGGCTCAGGTTATCCTGAGCTATCTCTATAGTTATGCTGCTCTGGAACTGCAGATCCAGAGACCTTTAGAAATTATCCCACTGTTTGTCTCACCTTGAATATTGGGTCCTAAGTAGAGATTAAAGTATTCAGGCCCCAGGCCGGATTTCCGGCTCGTACCGATTGTTAGGAGCGTGACCAGACATCCCCAATTTCCCGGGATAGACCCAGTATTGGACCACCTTTCCCCAGCTAAAAGCTGTCCCTGGAAATGCCCTCAATTTAAGTGTTTTATGAATAAAGGGGAAACGTTGCGTGTAAACTGTTATTATCGTAGAAAGAGCGCATGAGCATGCCACGCACAGAAACAGCTGTTGACTTACAGAGGAGGAGCAGAGTGCACAACATTTAAAACAAATGAGAAATTTTGTTATCACAGCCAGCTGACCTGTGTTACACCGAAATTCCACATCCTCCATCACCGCCCACGCTCCGCTCAAGACCGCCGGCTCAAAATATTTGGGCAGAAAAAGCATATATGCTGGATACTGATGGTGTTCTCGTGTTTGTCAGCCAATGGTAGCAAAGGAGCGCTCTGAAACTAACACTATTAGCCAATCAGAAGAAGAAGGGGTCGGGTCTTATCTCCTCCTCTCATTTCTTGATCAAATCACCAGATAGATTGCGGTACAGTGGTGAAGTTCTAGAAGGAAAGTCACCTTGCACGTCTATGGCTCCATTCTAGGAGAGACATGTTAAAAGTCAAAAAATACATAAATGAAACTTTGTGTTTAGAGAGAAGGATGATAGAGAGAACGGAATTGCATAGAGTCAGCACAATGAAGTTCATGAACTCCAGGGAAGATGTCATGACCAAAGAATGGTGCTGGACATGGCTGGAGGAGACAGGGCCAGATGGCAAGCTTTTAGCAGGAAGTTAGATCAACCAGGCGCTTGCTTCTGCACACTGTGCTCCAGGAACTCTTAGCAGCAAAACTGGATATGAAAAGAAATGTGGTTCATGCATGTGGTAGCTATAGATGCACTGTTGCCATCTTCTGGCCATTTTCGGTTATGGATTTTTAAAAGTAAAATTTTGTTTTTAATCATTCATGCTATCTCTGATCCCATGCCCCCACACCTGGTATTTCAAGCACCTGGCATTGCCTGAAAGTACACACACACACACACATATCTATCTATCTATCTATCTATCTATCTATCTATCTATCTATCTATCTATCTATCTATCTATCTATCTATCTATCTATCTATCTATCTATCTATCTATCTATCTATTATCTATCTATCTGTCTGTCTGTCTGTCTGTCTGTCTGTCTGTCTGTCTGTACATACATACATACATACATACATACATACATACATACATACATACATACATACATATATATATATATATATATATATATATATATATATATATATATATATATATTCTTTGCATATGTCGAAAAAGTTGAAGCTCAGGATTTTTTTTTTGCTAATGCCTGCCTAAATTGTGTGTTTATTACAGTTTTACTTTGTTGAGAAATGTAGTGTATATAACCCAGAAAAGACCTAAAAGTGGTTGTAATCTAAAAAGGTTTTGTGATTAAGTCTGCTTAGCTGGTACAATTTTTCTTTTGTTTTGTATTTTATAAACTCTAATAATGCCAGAGTGAATTTACTTCACTGCATTTAACCCATCCCCTCGGGGATGGGTGTGTGGGGTTAAGGGTCTTGCTCAGATTGGCGGTCTGGGGGAGGGGGGATTGATCTCACAACCTCAGGATTCAAAGGCCTATGCCCTAACCACTAGGCTGCCACTCCCCTCCCTTCCCAAACGGAGTTGCCTATTGTTCAATCACAATGGGAAAATATTTCAATGAGAAGAATTATATAGAATTTACCAAAAGTTTGAACAAAAGCAAAATGTCCTAACATAATTCAGTGAAGGTTTGACCGATCCATAAAACCTAAAACATGAGGTATGATAGTAAAGTTGGGTTAAAAGTCTGTGAAATACACCAATTCACTTGGGTAATGACATTTCATATCTTCCCTTCAGCCTTCCATGGCCTCCTTACCTGCGCCTGTCCATGCACCCAACTACCCCAATGCAGGATACTGTCACTACTCACTACCTGTCTGTCTTTTTAGCTGTACAGTAGCAGCCATTCAAAATGACCCTTCCCAGTCAAAAGCCAGCTGAATGGCAGCCATATCCCGTCCAAATTCCAGCCACTGGCCTTGTCCTGGATTTGCATATTTAGTTACTCTGTCTCCTCCCTTTCACTGAATTACAGAGTCTGTTTCCCCACTTTCCTTGATGGGCCCTCGGCTGGTCATTGGCTGGTCTTTGGCTGGTCCCCTACAATTCCTTTTTAAACATCTAAAATATTCTTTCTCTCAGGATTTGTGGACATTAAGATCTGAAGAGAAGCGTCATCTTCCAGTCAGACCAAGAAAGGGTGGAGTCAGAGCAAAAAAATATTCATGCCCAGCAGAGGGCCAGTGGCTGGAAGTTGGATGAGATTTTGCTGGGAGCTGCAAAGAAGTGGGCTTTCATTCGGCTGGCGTTTGACTGGGAAGGGCCATTTTGAATGGTTGCTTCCACATACCAACAAGACATTTACAGACTGCCCAAAAAACTGCAGGATGTTTTTAATTTAGACCTTGGACTGTTTCTAGATGCTAATAGTTCCTGGGACTGAGTGGCCTTTTTTTCAGTCAGGTTCTATTTTCCCTTTGGGGATCAATGGCCATCTTTCTTTCTCCCTACTTTAACAAATAAATACGACCAAGCACAAATGCATACATCCACTGAACCAACATAGATATTCCAATCAGTCCGATGTCAGCATGAAATCTCCGAAATCCCACATCCTCAGTAGCCTTCCCGCTCCATTCCGTGCAAAGCCTGCAGCCTCCGAGGTTCCTCCCTTCTTGCTCCATTTGATCCTTGGAGTTCGAGAAGAGCATGCAAGACATTATAATTTGATTTATGGGAACAAAACATTCCTAATGAGTGCTTTACTTAATATAACCATTAAAACTCACCATCATCATCCACAGTGTCACACAATGTTTCTGTCCAAACATTTTCTTTTCACTTTGGGTTTCTGTAATAGGGATAACTAGGATCCGAAATTGGTTTGTTTCTCTACTTCCAAACTCTACATCTCTTCATTCATGCTTGCGAGAAGAAGTTTCTTTTGAAATTGTGAGATGTGCTCTTGGAAGTTGATGTGACTGGATTTGATGAAACATTTAAGCCTCTCAGCATAAATTAAATCTTATGATCGAGATGAGAAATCTGCTGGTTGGTTGAAGTAGCCTACTTATAGTTTGTATTCTATTATTTAATTATACTGTCTTAGTTTTTGGGAATATATACAGTAGCAGCCATTCAAAATGGCTCTTCCCAGTCAAACGCAAGCTGAATGACAGCTCACCTCCCTGCAGCTCCCAGCAGAATGCCCTCCGACTTCCTGCCACTAGAGTGACGCCTTCTTTACATATTCCTATTTTCCTAAATTACAGGGTCTGACCAGGAGTTGGTACTTCTCTTTAGATCTGAATGTCCACACTCATGACAGAAAGAATATCTTAGTGCAAAGATTGATGTTTAAAAAGAAATTGTTGGGCACCAGCCAAGGACCCATCAAGGAAAGTGAGGGAATTTAGAATGGCCAGTACTATAGGAATTATGCTCTAATTATTAATTAGCGATCTGTCATTATCATATTTTAATTCGACAAACTGGATCTTCGCAATGTTTTTTTTTCCCTGTTTGGGGTGTTTGGATTGCTACTTCCAGCGGGCGGGGACGGAGCAAAAAATAGAGTGACTCCACATTTTGACGTTGAAGGCCGGAGAAGGCGTACATGGATGGTGACGTAGCAGTAGATATGGAACAGTTCTCATTTATTAATATGACTGTACAAGTGCTCCGCACGATGTACGTATGCGGGACGGAGCAGTGACGGAGGATATGGAATCTGGGTGTTCCTACTTTATTGCTGGATTGAATCGTGAATATTGATCTCATTAGTCAATTAGAGGTTTGCTCTTGGAGCAAGATTACATTTTCATAACTTAAAGGGACAAATAGATTTTAATAAATTATGCTGAGTTACATCATCCAGTTTTAAAAAGTTATTGTTCAAGCTGTATGAAAAAAAAAAAAAACCTTCTTTCACTTTTATCGCCTTTAGAAGATATAATAAAAGAGGGACTTGGCAGGTTAATACATAGAAAAAGAGAAATAGAATATGCAAAACCCTTTCCAACATTCAGAGACGTTAAACTATCAATAAAAGATGGAAAATGTCGCTTTAACATTTAATGTTCCATGATGTGGACGGTAACCATGACACAGCTCTCTGTTTCTCTCTGTCTTTACTGTATCAGACTTTTTGTTGAGCAGAATTTAGAAAAGGCCCTGAATAAATACAAGGTTTAATTTCCCTTTTGGATTTTCATTTTGCTGTTGAGTTGTCCACCTCTGGACACCTGAGATATTTATAAAGAAGAACAATCCAACATCTGCTCTACGAGTCTTTCTATGAAAAACACCTCTGGCCATGACCCCCCCGCCCCCAGAGAAGAATGGTTTAAACAAACTTACCGTTGGGATTGTCGTACACACTCAGCTCCTCTCTGTTGGGTTGAAATGCAGATGGACAGAACTTTATTTTTTCCATTTTAATCAGGAGAACCCCCTCTTCTTCCCAGTGCTAAAACACAGATCTCAGAGGACAGTTTAAGAGAGCTACAGAGGAGGGAAGAGTAGAGGAGTGACACGGCTCCTCTCTGCCAGTCGGAGTTTAATCTTGTTGAATTTTAAGGTGTCAAGATATGTCATCGCAGCCTGAGCTCTGCGGGCTCCCAGCAGGTTTACCAGAGCTGCCAGGTTCCCTGTGCTGTAAAACGTGACTGATGGGATGACACAGAATGTGGCTGGGGACTCATTACATACCAACTCTATAATAGCTCCATACGCCCTCTCCTCATTTCTGTCTGACTGAATTTCAAGCAATTGTTCTTCTGTCACCAGTGTTCTTTATGGCTGCGATAAAGCAGACGTCGCAGGCCCGGCTGCGGAGACATGACACGCATAAATTGAAGGGGTAATAAAGCTGTCGGACTTGAACTGCGCTGTGGAAACCCGCTGAATGAAACGAGAACCTGAGAGATCCTTTCTACCCAAAACAGCAGGCAACCCACAAAACATTTTTAAAGAAATGAAGGAAGGAGGAGCGTGTTATGGGGACGTTTCACTTTGTATTGAACAGCCTGTGCAGCAGCTGGCAGCTTTCGGTGTCATATTCCTGTTTTTGTGAGAAACACACTGATTTCCTATGGGAACAAAAAGCTCTGTAGTTCTGGGTTTGATTCCTGGCAGGGGTCTTTCTGCGTGGAGTTTGCATGTTCTCCTAGTGCATGCCAGGGTTCTCTCCAGGTACTCCGTTTACCTCCCACAGTCCAGAAAAAGGACTGTTAGATTAATTGGCTTCTCTAAATGGTCCCCAGGTGTGATTGCGTGCATGGTTGAGTGGCCTTGTGGGTCTCTGTGTTGCCCTGCTCATGACTTGTCCAGGATGGACCCCGCCTCTCACCTATAGACTGCCTGAGATAAACACTGGCCCCACCGCCACCCTTAAAGGAATAGTACACCCAAAACATGAATAGCCTTCATTTTCTACTCACCCCCATGCTGAACAACACTCTGGAGTACTTTTTTGATATCTCAAATGCATCTGGAGATCTGGGAGGCTTCTTGCTGTCTGCTGACATTGAAATAATGGAGGTCTATGGCGCCCGAGGCAGAAAGGTCCATAAAAGTCCACAAAAAACGTGTCAATATTCCTCCATACTGCTCGTCCAATGTATTCCAAGTGTCCTGAGTGGGTAGCGTCCATAATTTACTCGAAACAAAGTCATTTAGAATGTTTTTAGAGCATAAACAGTAGTGTATAGGATTTCCTAAAAGCGTGTGCCTGCGAGTTCACGACTCTACGGAAACCGCGGCAGACCAAACCAGATGAAAGTGCGCATTCAGCGTCTGCTCTGCCAATAATGCAAGCGTAGAAGAAGAAATGTGCTGTTTACCTGTGCAAAGAAAGAAACAACGAAAGAAAAATGTCTGAGGACTTCAGTGTTGAGGAAGAGCATGAGTTCTTTGCCGAGCATCTTATTAGGCAGTCCATTGGCTGGATCATCTGGATCATCTTCCATCAGGCATAAGTGACGTATGCCTGACGTATGAAAAATCTAGCAAAAATCCTGGCATACATTGGATAAGTTATCCACGCTAAAAACACGCTTGCAAATGTTGACATACAGCGAATACCGGGAGAAATGTTGAGCATAACTTTGACCATAACTTCTGCGTAACTTATCAAGAACTTCTCTCCAAAGCATATCAACGTAACTGACGTGTTCCAGACGAGCGCTGAACGTGTTTCTAACTTCCAGCTACTGTAAAACGGTGTATTGCCAGAGTTTTGGTATAAAGAGCGTTAACAGGAGGAAACCATCAGTTCTCCTCCAGACTTCATCCCCATCATAAGGTGAGCTAGAATGTGAGTGTGATGGATCCACACTCACACCAGCACCAACAAAATTCCTAGCAGATATGACGCTGCCACCAAAAACCTTCTTTATTTCTTTTTCTTTATTCTTTTTGTTCTGGGGACGATAAACAGCAGGTTGGTAAATACCGCCATTAAAGACATCTCTTTGTGCAGACTGGACTTTATGAATACTCTATATATACACCCAAAATGGAAAAAAATATGTAGAAAGTTCAGCGTATGCCAGTGTATTAGGAGATTCTAGGATGTCGGGAAATACGCTGGTTAAAACAGCAAGGTGTGACAGAGGCCTTACCCGTGTTTCTCCCTATCCAGAGTGTCAGTGATGGGTGATGCCCCCCCTCCCCCTGCAGACACTGCTGATCCGCTGCACCACAGCGCCACGTTTTCTGTGCTTTAATAAACGCTTCAAACTTTACCTCTGCATTTGTAAACAAACCGGTGGGTGCACTGTAATTAAATTATACTGGCTTATTTTCGGTGAGATAGCCGACTTATCTATTGAAAAGGCTGCTGTTGCAGGCTGGGTTTTATTGCACTGATGTCCTGATAAAGGGGGAAAAGAGGATTGTATTTTTAATGTGGTTTGAAGAGTACTGCATTTCATGTCCACATGAAGTTTTGAAATTACAGGAGTCCTTTTATGCATATTCAATTTTTAGTTTTTGAATTTCCCAAAATAAAAATAACATTAAAAATCTTATTTCTTTATTGCATTTCTATAATTCCATCCATTCAAGCAATCATAATACATTAATCCTGTGATTGAAGTTGAACTTAAAGCAGCAAATATTGTACAGCAGGTTAGTCACATGGGGTAGTTTTCTCCAAGATGTGCTGCAGGAAAAACATTTAATTATGAATGCTTACGATGTATTTAATCCTACATGGTAATTTTGATAGTGAGTTAATACACAGACGTATGTCTGTGTGTGTGTATCGCCGCTCTCGCCGATATCCCAGTTGGACCTCTGACATTAGCTCGCTTGCTTCAATATTCTTATGGACAATGTAAACCTTTCACTCACCATAGACTTTACCTCCTGCCTGAACAGTTTTGGATTTCTTCTGTTCCAGCTCGCTTATTTGTGAATACACTGCTCTTGTCCCTATCTATAACTGTTTTTCATTTTTCTTTTTCTTTTCTCTAGAGTGACCTTGAGTGTCCAGAAAGGCGCTGTTAAATAAAATGTATTATTATTATTATTATTATTATTATTACTATCTTCTCCGTGAGCAACACTCGGCTCGACCAATGGGATGAGGGTGTTGTGGATCGTTACATATATGTTGTCAGCTCATTGGCCACAAAGCAGGACAGGGCCCGGGAACAAGTTTACCATAAGTTTTGTATCTAACGGGCCCTTGTTCTTCATTTAATACTCGACAACGTGCATTTTTCAAGGGACAATTGTCAACCCTAGTGACAGTTAACGTAGTTTTGCCTCCCCCCTTTCCGCAGACCCTGTGCTGCACCTCTCCGAAATTGTAGGTGACTGCAGACAGGAGGCCTCTGATTGGTCAAATCTACATCCGCTGTACACTATGCATATTTCCTGTTTGCTACCTACACCGACTTGTTTTGTTTGTATAACCGACGTTGTGGAAAACGACTCGTGCAGATGGACCAGCTGAAGAGCAAGGTACGCAAGAACGCTGGGACACTTATTCCACCTGGATCCTTAATCTTTTTGGCTCTCAAGTCCCTCAATTGTCGGACAAACTTGCCCCCAGTTCCTCGCCGCTTCGGTCATATCTAGACCTACAGCTAGTTCCTGATTGCCCCTCTGGTGTTGTGGCATGGACTAACATAGCGCAGACCATGCTTCAAAATTGGGCATAAATCAAAAATATCTGCGACAAGCTCACTGCGAAAAACTGCTGCGGGAGGATAACCAGCCCTATAGAACTAATTTTGTGGCTCCAGACAAATCTATCTTTGGTTGTTTTGGCCCAATATGGCTGGTTGTTTGTGTCTTTGTTGCCCTCCAATGGACTGATAACTAGTGTTGCGCCGATGCCCTTTTTTGGCCCTTATATATGGCTGTGCAGTATCGGCCCATACTGATAAAATGATGTGTGTGTGTATATGTGAAGAACTGCATACTACTTGGATTTAAAATAATTGCCATCATGACTTTGTCACCCTACTGCCTACCTTTGTGAAGCAGGAAGAAGACTAATACAAAGTGAAGGAAGTAGAACTTACCTGGAATGGGTGACAATAGTTGAATAAACTTTTGGCTGTCATAATGGTATCGGTGCTCTATTTGTTGGTACTCGCCAATACCGATGTCACCATTTTTGTGCTGGATCGGGGCCCCGCCTGATACAGGTATCGGTATCAGTGCAACACTGCTGACAACCTGTCCATGGTGTAACCTGCCTTTTATCCCTAGACTGCTAGAGATGAGCACCAGCCCCACCGTCACCCTGATGCACAAGTGTTAGAAGATGGCTGGATATGTAGTTTCTAAATAAATCAAATTTTCATGGTGTGTGTTGGGTGGGAGGGCTATCACTAGCATTTATATCCCTGTAATTTAACATTTGCTCTCAGCAGAAAAAAAGTCCCCTCAGGGATAGTAAGGGATTCCTTGAGCATGCAGTGAAAGGAAAAAGAAGGCTGGCTTATGCATAATGTCTAATCTTGACAGACATATGTCATGCACCTCAGCTCCCCACAACGTCACGCCCCCGGTGAAATGAACGCCTAACTGCTTATCTAAAAGGAACTGGGATTTAATTAAAAATGACATTTCCCCAAAGACCTGAGCTTCTGAAGCTGCCATGTTGAAATTAGCTGATGAGGGGCCCTCTGAGGGAAAGGAAATAAGCAAACTGTCAAACGATGAGTGACTCTGTGCTGTTTATCAGTCCTGTTCAGTGTTCAGAAAAACTGGGGCTTTGCTTTCTGCATGGAGTCCAGCTCAACAGTGATGCCAGCCATATTGTTCTGAACGGGGGGGTCGGTTGTGTGGAACAAGGCTGTCAAAGATGATATGGATACAAAAAATGGTCATGGTCTAATAACAGGTGGCAGAAATTAGTTATTTAGCCACTACATGACAATACAGTAATGTGCAAGTGTGGATAAAATTTATACCTCAGCTTTAACAAGTAAATAATTATAAAAAATTGTAACAAGCATTTTTATCCTCCCCTGTAATACCAACGTTAACTGCATTCCCTATGGCTATTATTGGGAAATAAATATGTCTCCTTCACCTTTGCACTTTGTGAAACTAAAATTCAGATCTGAGCTGGACTAGGACAGACGGATGCGCTTTAATCTAAACCAGCAGTCCTCAGGACCCGCTGTCCTGCTTGTTTAACATGTGCTCTATTCCAAAACAATGGAATCTTTTTGTTCTTCTGTGTTTCCCACACTCATCAGAAGAATATTGGTTACCCTCTTTTCCATTTAAAAAAAAAAGTTTGGATCCTTCAAAACTAAAACCAAAGATGCATTTGAACAGAAACTTATCTGAGTTATTCCACTTTCCAGTGTTTTTACTTTCTTGGTCTTTAGTGCCTGGGCCTTTCAATATTGATAAAGCACCAAGACATTGCACCACCAGGAGCAGTGATGAGTGCAAAATAGAGGTAGGCAAATTGATCCAACATGTTGATAATGTAAAAGGAAAGCTCTGTGTTTACACCTTGAAGCGTTCTCTCTCCTGTTCTATTCTTGAGAAGAGATCAATCAAACTTCATAATGTTTATGTATTAAATAACAATGAGACGCGAAAACAGATTTTGACATAGATTGTAATCGTACTCAGATCAGAAAAGCTGCTTAGAGCTACAGAAGGCAGCTTCTTACCAACCGGGTCACATCTCATTGGAGTGGCCCAAAATCACAGTTATAGAAGCATTTTATACAACTCCAGTCTGCCACATTATTACATCCTTACATCATACACGTTTGAGATGAGGAGACATACATGGCTCCAACCTTGTCAAAATATTACTTAGATCAAGAGCACCGCTCTACTTCCATTCCGTAATCTTTGCAATGTGCAGAATGAAGATTTTTTTTTGTCTAAATAGAGAAACCGTCCCAGTTAGATAAACTACTTGGGAGACCATTAGTTCTGAAACAGAGACGGCAGTTATTATTAGAGTTTAACAGACTAACACATCATCAACGAGAAAAATCCTAATAATAATAGTGAGTCTAAGTTGTAGCTTGCATCCAAGCTGTAACTGTAGACAGTGGAGAAGATAACTCCCTTTCTGGTTCTTCATCAGAACCAGGCTCAGTGTGAGCGGCCATCTGCTGAGGCCGACTGGGGTTCAAGGAGACCGAAGCAGACATAGAAAAAGAAGCATAGATACAAAAGGCATCTTTCAACCAGCTCTACAGGCGGCCCCGTCCAGGAAACACACAGCCAGGCAGACGAGCTCCGAGCCAGCTCCCATGTCAGAGGATGAAGAGAGCACATCCAGTTAGTCACAGTCAGAGAAACAGGACTACACTGAAAAACAGCCCAATTTAAATTTGCATGTCTACTAAGCAAAAACAGGGCTAATCTATAAAGTTTGGAACTAAAAGCTAATTCAGACATTTTGAATTTAAATATATTCCCGGATGGGAAACTTCAAACTTGGAAAACAAAGTCCAGTGAATTGTTTTTTTTTTTTTCTTTGTTTGGAATAACTGTGACCAGGATGACTATGAATCTTCCCTAGCAAACTAACAAATACCGTATTTTCATGACCATAAGGCGCACCGTACTAAAAGGCGCAGTCCCAGTTATGTGTGCCATTTCTGTATTTAACACACACATAAGGCGCACCGGACTATAGGGCGCGGGTTTTATATACAGGTACATGTCCTCTACTGCGTATTTAAAAATAGAGCGGGAGCAAAACTGAGTATGATTGTGCTTTATTCAAGTATTTATTACAAAGTATTAATCAAACCCATCAAAGTCATCATCCTCTGTTTCTGAATTAAACAGCTGTGCTAAATCAGACATGCCAATTTCCCCTTCTTCGCTGTCAGAGTCACTTTCCGTGCAGCGCGGCTCCTCGGAAATGAGCTTTTGTGAAAGCTGGAACAACAGTGCCAGCAGACACGTTAGTCCAAGCATCAACAATCCATCCGCAAACGGTGGCGTAACTTGCCCGGCGCTACCTTCCACTTTTCGTGAAACTGTGGTCTCCGTCTGTCATCCATCGCTCCCACGCCGCTCGCAGCCTTACTTTGAACGGCCGCTTCACACCGATGTCGAGCGGTTGAAGTTCCTTAGTCAGACCTCCCGGAATAACGGCGAGCACAGCGTTCATTTGATTCACCTTTTTTTTCACATCGGCTGTGAGATGGACACGCAGTCACAGATTAACAGCGATGGTGATGCGTGGAAAAAACCACCTGGTCTCCTTACATTCACCTCCCTCAGCCACTCTTTCATCATCTCCTCAATGAGGTGGTCTCAAAAGTCCGCAGTAACAACACACATAGGGCGCACCGCACCAAAGGGCTTGCCGCACATTTTGAGGGGAAAAAAAGTTGTTTATATGCGCCTTATAGTTGTGAAAATACGATACTTTATAATGAGAGAAAAGAGGGAGAATGATGCAGAATGATGATAATAGGTCCCTATGTCATCCAGTAGTTTAAGCCTATAGCAGCACAAATGCAGAAAATAGCTCAGAATAACCTAGGTATTTTGGATTACGTTAAACAGTGGTAGAGCCACAGTGTGGCCAATGTAGTGCCAACATCTGGAAAGGTTTAGAGAATCCTTTATATATATTATGTTTAAAAAGTTTACATTTTATTTCAATATTCCCAAGGGAAAATTAAATGTTGCAGTAATCCATATGTTATTTTTTAGACAGGTGTTGTAGGTGCAGTAGGCAGGAAGGATCGCCTGTAGAGGTCTATCTTGGATCTGGATCTGGAGAAGCCTCTGACTGAAGACACAGTTGTTTAAAAATCTGCTGAAGAGGATGCTCACTGTTGTCCATAATTTTATTCACTTTATTAATAATTCTTCTTGGTGAAATTATTTCCAGAGGTTATAGAGGAGTTTCTAGAACAAACCTGGTCTTCTTTATTAGCTTTTGGAATTCATTAGTTCTAATACTGTTACCCCAGCAGATGATGGAGGAAGAGATCACACTCTCCACAACAGACTTATAGAAGATCTGCAGCATCTGACCGCAAACATCAAAAGACCTAAGCTTCCTTAGCAAGTAGAATCTACTCCGTCCCTTCATGAAGACAGCTTCACTGTTGTGTTTCCAGTCTTGTTTGTTGTCCAAATAAACACCAAGGTATTTCTACTCCTCCACCACCTCCACTTCTTCTCCAATTATGTTAACTATGTTTCAACTTGCTCCTGTTTCTCCTGAAATCTACAATCGTCTCCTTGTTTTGTTGACATTCAGGATCAGAGGATTGTTTCCACACGATGCCACAAAGCAGTTCACCAGGAGGTGGAGCAGCTGGTGGTGCAGAGATAACAGCCTGATCCTGAAGGTGGAGAAGACCAAGGAGATCATGGTGGACTTCAGGAAGAACCGGCCTAACCACGCTCCACTGCTCATCAACAGCTCAGCTGTAGAGGTGGTCAGCAGCACCACATTCATCACAGACACCCTCACCTGGACTGGAAACACCACCTCACTGGTCCAAAGGGCCCAGAAGCGCTTGGACTTCCTGCAGAGGATGAGGAGAGCCCACCTGCCCCCCCACCTTCTCCAGAAGCACCATAGAGAGCGTTCTGAGCAGCTGTCTCACTGTGTGGTGTGGAGGCTGCAGTGCCTCAGACTGGTAGAAGGTGAGAACAGCAGAGAGGATCATGGGGGCTCCTCTTCCCTCCATTAAAGGCATTTCATCCCAGCGCTGCGTGTCCCGAGCCCGTGACATCATCAATAGGGTGACCAAACGTCCGTATTTCCCGGGACATATCCGTATTTCACGTCCTGTCCCGGGCGTCCCGGGTTTTTTTTAGAAAGTGAGGAAATGTCCTGATTTCACTGCGCACGACGCTCCGTGTGACGTAATCCCTGAGCCGCGTCAGTGCGGGCAGCCCTGTTCTTAATCAGAGGCTCTGTTCAAAAACCTAGGACGCATCCTTCAAGGACGCGGTCTACCTAGACTGGATCCTTCCAAGTCCTTGAAAATAAGGAGGCCGGAAGAGTTTTGGCTGTAAATTCGAACAGGTCTACCCTTCGGCGGGTTTTACCGCCGTATGCTCTGTTGCTTAGCAACTGTGAAAGTTGACACACAAAGCAGGAAAAGAATGAATACCGAGGTTTTCAAAACTGTTTGTTTATTTATTTATTTTTTTAAAAAGTTAAAGTGAACAAAGACTACACTCACAAGAATCCAGAGTGGAATAAATGTTCCAACCACCGGGAGCAGGAACAAATCAAATCAAATGTAATGATAGAAACCTTAGTCAGTTAAATAACCTGCTGCTGTCATTCTGCACATCTCTGATGTTGCTGCTATTTTCAAATATCCATTACTGTAAAAATGTCCATAGCTGCATATTGGTTATTAATTCTCCAGTTTTATATTGTTAAAACACTTTACAGAATTGTATTTTTTTATATTTTAACTCTTCCCTATTATGTTATTCTTATACATTTTTCTAAGGTCCTCATTTGTGTGACCATTTTCAATAATCTTTCTGCTGCTGTAAATCTGCCCATTGTGGGACAATAAAGGGATTTTCTATTCTATTCTATAAAAGGGTTAGAAATATATAAGTAAATCTAAACTATGTATCTACAAAATATATCTGCAAAATCTCTAATATTCAACAACAAAAAATACTTAGTTAAGCATATTGTGCAAAACAACAATAAAAAAATTAAACTCCTATCAGATTTATAGTTCCCACTCTGCAGATCTTTTAGAATCTGTCCTTAAATTACAGCCAAACCCATTTACACAGTAAACCAAACATTACCGCCACATATCTGACTCTATAACCATTAAAACAACTATTTTCATTCATTTCAGACGGAACTATTCACAGACTGGATTATATTAAACTGAACTTCCAATTTTCACCACTGATCTGCGCCAAGTAACATTTCCTCTGATCACGGAGCAAATCCCGATGAAGAGACATTTGTTCTTTCAAACGCCAAACCCAAAGTTAAA
This sequence comes from Cyprinodon tularosa, assembly GCF_016077235.1. Lineage (NCBI taxonomy): Eukaryota > Metazoa > Chordata > Actinopteri > Cyprinodontiformes > Cyprinodontidae > Cyprinodon > Cyprinodon tularosa. Next base: position 195,375 of record NW_024039656.1, read on the forward strand.
GTTGTCTAAGTTAGTGTTTCTGCAGATGACAGGACTGTGCTTGATCCTGGAACAGAGTACAGAGTAAAAAGGGAATAGAGAGAGTACCGTCCTCAGTGGTGCTTCTGTGCTGCTGACTACTGGATCTGACAGCTGAGCCTTCAGTCTATCAAACTGTGTTCTGTTTGTCAGGTAGTCTTTGATCCAGATGATTGTTGATGCCTCCACCCGAGTGTACTGGTTTTTTCCCCCAAAGTCAGTCAGGCTGAATGGTGTTAAAAGTTCTGTAGAAATCCAAGAACATGATCCTCACAGTGCTGTCTGTCGTGTCTAAATCACAGTGGGTTTGTTGAAGCAGGGGATGATGGCATCATCAACTCCAACTCCATGGCAATAAGCAAACTACAGGGGATCTTGATAGCTGCTGGTTTGTTGACCAGAGAGGTTTGTTGTCCTAGATAATACCAATGGTAACAAGAGCTGAAAACATGTTGTAGGGATAAAGATTCAACCTCAAAAGGACTTCAGTGAGCAGCTACTCATTTTTGAGCCGAAGTAGACCTAATCAAAATGAACATTTTGCCAAGGTAAATCAGCTCTATGTTCACAGACGGAAGAATGAAGCACATCAAGAAGAGAAAACTGTCCCTGCTGTGAAACATGGAGGCGGCTGTGTTATGCTTTGCTTCATCTGGCACAGGATGTCTTTTATCACTGCAGGGTCCAATGAAATTCCCAAATGAGCTTCTTAGTGTCCAAAAGTGTGGTCTCAGTCGCAGCTAATAGGTTTTCAACAGCTAATGAGCCAAAACCGACAGCTAGAAACAGCCAAGGATGGCTGAGAGGAAAACACTGGACTGTTCTCTAGTAGCCCTGACCTAAACCCTACTGAACATCTATGAGCTGAAAAGAGCTGTGTGGTAAAGGCAACCTTGAGCCCTGATACACCTGGAGAGTTTGCTGCTGAGGAGTGAAGCAAAATACCTGCTGAGAGGAGCAGAATTATCATTGACTGTTACAGGAATCGTTCGATTATGAGGATTGACTCAAAAGGTTAAACAACTAAATCTAAGCTTAATGTTACCATCATTTTTGTTGAGATCTGTTTCATTTTTTTTTATTCATTCTATTAAAGGCAAAGTCTGGTCATATTCAGAATTCAAATTTCTGAAAGTACTTTAGATATTAAATTAATACATCCTGTTCACTAAATGATCAGTGTTTTTAATTCAGTGTAATTTTCATGTGAATGTGTTTTACTGGCTGCATCCATGTTTGTCAAAGAACACTACTGCCACCTACTGGTTAGTGACGTCACGGTGCGGTATCGGCTGTTGATCAAGTCCCAGTGCTGTATCCAGTGTTTGTCACAACGCGCTATTATCCAAGTCATCTTGAAAACATTCTTCTTCCAAATGTTGGCTACATATTACGGGTTTTTTCTCTGGCCAGAAGTTCGATGGCAAATCCTCCCTCTTCAAGTTGGCGATCCAACGACCAACCCGTCCGTGGAGGATCAGGAATCAGAAAGGTGGAATAACTCTTTTTTTCACTTTTACCCGATGTATTCCAGCATCCAGCTGCCATGCACGTGGGCATTGTCAGTTTCACTATAGCTCTGGTGAATTTCAATGGTGAAGTCCTCTGGAAATCTTCAATAATTGTTGTTGATTGCAGATGTGTCTAGTAGTTCCCATTGATTTAGATTGTAAAGCGGGGAGAATGGCGCTAGGCTTACCGCACCGTGACGTCACTGCTGGAAGATGGCAGGAGGGAGGGGCTACTATATTTGGGCAAAAATGGCCGCTCCCAGACTCAATGACGCAATAAAAATTATTGTTTTTATTTTTTTTTTTTACTGATTAATGCTCAACTCATTAAATCTCTGCGAACATATTAGTTTTAGGTAAAGATAATGATCCATTGATTATTCCTTGCTGACCAGACTTTTCCTTTGAGGTATGGTTGAAACAGAATGTGCTGCTCAGTGGCGCAGTGGGTAGCACTACTGCCTAGCAGCAAGAAGGTTGCTTATTTCGAGTCTTTCTGCATGGAGTTTGCATGTTCTCCCTGAGCATGTGTGGGTTCTCTCCAGGTACTCCAGCTTCCTCCCACAGTCCAAACACATGACTGTTAGGTTAATTGGCTTCTTTAAATTCTGATTAGGTGTGAGTGTGTCTGTGAATGGTTGTTTGTGTCTTGTTCGTACCTGTCCAGCCTCTCATATATATATATATATATATATATATATATATATATATATATATATATATATATATATATATATATATATATATATATATATATATATATATATATATCGCCATATAGCGCCACAGGAAATCATTCCTACCTGTGGTCCTAAATCTCTATAACGCCTCCCTCAAGTGATTCAGACCCTCCCCCCCTTTAATTAACATTTATGCACTATCTTTGCATGCCAAGTATCACTTTACTTGGATTTATCACTTTACTTGGATTTTCACTTTACTTGGATTTAGTATTTAAATATGCATATAGATATACATATATATATATATATATATATATATATATATATATATATATATATATATATATATATATATATATATATATATAGTTGGATGTGTGTGTATATATATATATAAAACTGTAACTGGAGCATGTAACAAAAGTATATATATATATATATATACCGTATTTTCACGACCATAAGGCGCACCGGACTAAAAGGCGCACTCTCAGTTATGTGTCCCATTTCTGTATTTAACACACACATAAGGCGCACCAGACTATAGGGCGCGTTTTTTATATACAGGTACATGTCCTCTACTACCTTTAAATACCTCTACTGCGTATTTAAAAATACAGCGGGGGCAAAACTGAGTATGATTGTGCTTTATTCATGTATTTATTACAAAGTATTAATCAAACCTGGCAGCTGGCCGTGAGACAGACACATCGCAGATGACACAGCGCTGTGGTCACTCCTAAATTAACTTAAAATCCTGAAACCTGCCGACGGAATATGTTCGCTTTTATTACCGGTATCCTGGTGCCTGCAGCTAAAATTATTTAGATGAAAAACACCTGCCAACAGCCGCGGTGAACGAAAGGATTTCTCCTGTCGGTGCACCGCTGGTATGTCGGGGTCTGAGCGCCTCCGACAGAAATAGATAATCTGGATGAACTGACTGCAATTATGAAGTTTTCAGGTGGCCTTTCTCACTTAAAAACACATTAAAACTACTTTATTCCAACTGATCACAGCAAATATAGCTGCAAGATTTAGATTATTTAGATGAAAAAACACCTGCCAGCCGCCGCGCTGAAGAGGAGGAGACCCGCCCAGAGGCTGCTGTTGAATTAAGTTTTCAGGTAGAAAAATAGAGCGGGAGCAAACCTGAGTATGATTGTGCTTTATTCATGTATTTATTACAAAGTATTAATCAAACCCATCAAAGTCATCATCCTCTGTTATCCTCAGCATTCCTCTGAATAAAACAGCTGCGCTAAATCAGACATGCCAGTTTCCCCTTCTTCGCTGTCAGAGTCACTTTCCGTGCAGCGCAGCTCGTCAGAAATAATGCCGGCTTTTGTGAAAGCTTGAACAACAGAGCCAGCAGACACAGTCCATCTACAATCCATCCGCAAATGGTGGCGTAACTTGCACGGCGCTGCCTTCCCATTATCCTGAAACTGTGGTCTCAGTCTGTCATCCATCGCTCCCACGCCGCTCGCAGCCTTACTGTGAACGGCCGCTCCACACCGATGTCAAGTGGTTGAAGTTCCTTTGTCAGACCCCCCGAGATAACGGCGAGCACAGCGTTCATTTGATTCATCTTTTTTTCACATCGGCTGTGAGATGGGCACGCAGCGATGGTGATGCATGGAAAAAAGCACCTGGTCTCCTCACATACACCATCATCATCTCCTCATTCATCCAGCCTTTTTCATTTGCGTTAATATCATGTCATCAGAGCGCTGTGTCTGTCTGCTGTCAGCTCCCAGATCAGCTTCTCTGATTGGTTGATGCGGCGCGTCCAGCAGCAAAACTTCAATTTTTCCATCTGAGCAGCAGCAGCGCGTTGGCGGTGCGTCAGATGCTTAAACGCTCCCGACGTGCTGCACCAAAACGCGCTGCAGGATCTTTTGCTGCACCTATATGCGCGTCAACCATTGACTTTGCATGTAAACTCGCTGCTTCTGCTGCACCTGCTGGGTCCGGTTCACACCGATGTCGAGCGGTTGAACAGCGAGCACAGCGTTAATTTGTTTCCCCATGTTTTTCACATCAGCTGTGAGACGGGCACGCATGGAGTTACATATTAACAGCGATGGTGAGGGGTGGAAAAAAAACACCTGGTCTCCTTACATTCAGCCACTCTTTCATCATCTCCTCAATGAGGTGGTCTCAAAAGTCGCAGTTACAACACACAAAGGGCGCACCGCACCATAGGGCGCACCGCACATTTTGAGGGAAAAAAAAGACGTTTAAGTGCGCCTTATAGTCGTGAAAATACGGTAGAACACTATAGGATGAAAACTATAGGATGGGTTTCACTTAAATTGTTGCAACCTTAACATCCCAGAGAGAAAAACTACACCTTTCGTATATGCTGTGTGTATATAGTAATTCTAGTTTATTGGCTCCTCTTTAAAGCTAATTACATTTGTCTGGCAAAACCTTTCATTTAACATCAAAATTTGAAAAATTTAAACTTGATATTGTTCCTTCTTTTATTGTATGTCAAATTTGAGCTTTAGTGGTAACTGCTGCAGAAAAGGAAAGAAAAAAGCTTCTTTTTGTCATTTTTCGTCTGCAGAGCAGATGGTGTGAGTTAGGTCACTCATTTCTAAATCAATAGTCAGGCACATGGGAGCTTCTGTGTCTATTTGGAAAAAGCTCCTAACATCTACACCAGAACATCCACACATGCGTTCAGATGCACACAAATACAAAAATGGTCCATAAAGGCACAAGTAACAAAAGGCAGACAACAGAAGAAACAAAAACCCTGATATGAAAGCTATACATCCACAAACACACACGGATGAAAACAAAGATGCACAAATTATGCTTTGAGACACACATTCAACAAATGGGAGCAGAATACGAAGTAAGGCAATGAGTGGGAGAGCACAGCATTAGCCCTGCAGCTTATTTCTCTAGACAAGCTGTTGCTTAATATGATTACAGCAGATGCCGGCCCAGCGACAATCATTTAAAACTCCGGAGCCTGCTCCACTCCACTTCTTCTCCACCCCCCATCTCCTTTCTGTCCTCCATCTCTCTTACCTTTCTTTCTGCCCCTTGCTAAACAGCAGCATGAGATGGAGGTGATGAAATCATATTAATGCTTCATTAAAGCGATAATCCACAACCTGCTGTTGCCAAGTTCTCTTGTAAAATAGTGACTGTCACCAGGACTGGAAGGAGCTTTCTCTGCTTTTATTGTTTGCTCGACATGTGGTTTATTTGTTTACGTAGATGTGATTGTACTGCAATGAAATGCAATGTAAAACACAGTTTGGTTGTTTGGTGTGGTTTTAAGATAACTGATATTTGTGTCTCTTCGAATATCAGTTATCTTAAAGGTGTCCGGAGAACCAAGATAATGAAATGTATTCCATTTGTCTCATGCACTCATCTGTTGCTGAGTAGATGACAGCTGACAGCCATGCTATTGTGAACGTCTGAATTAAAGCCTAAAGCAGAAGTGGAAGTAGAGAAGATTGCTGCCCCCTATTGGCCAATTCAGCAAAAGAGACAAAAGAAATACTGGTGAACTGGTGCTGTTTTTCAGCCAATTTTCAACAATAAACTACCGGTAAACGTTTTTTTTTTTTCTAAATAAATGTATTCAATCTGCTTTTAAGTAAATATGTGAAACATTTGCAGCTTGAATAATATTGTCTTGAATTAGAAAATAAAACAAAAAAAAATCTTAAAAAGTCCTATTTTCAGGGCCAAATTAATAATTCTCAATACTCATACTAAATGTTCACCTATTTACCTATTTAAAAATACAATTATTTAAGGAAATGTACATTATTTTTGACCCCATTTGCAGTGAAAAGGAAATTGGGAAGTTGTGTGTTTTATTAATGCCTAGAAAGCACTAAAAAAACTGAAAAATATATGACACATACATTTTCATGGAAAATGTTCAAAAGACATGAAAGGAAAATAATGTAGATGTTTCTTAACTTTAACCTAGTCTTAGTATTTAAAGGGGTGATAAAATGATTCTATTTGGTATTTGGTGCTGGTCCTTAAAGGGGATCAGTGTTTTTTTTAACATTGAGCCCTTGATTTCACTTTATTATATAATGTTCTACTCACTCATATGAGTTTTGTGTCATTTGGAGCCGTTCTTCCCACGTTATGGAGGGGAACAGATTATTTCAGTCAGCTGAAACATCCATTCTCTCCTCTCCTCTCCTCCTCCCATATCTTTAGTAAATAAAGAGCAATTGTTTCCAATTTCTCTGAAATTGATATGTGTGATATGTTAAACTAGAAATGTCCTTAATCGTAATCTGTCATATTTTACATTAGAAGGGGATTAACCAGAAAATCTAGACTCTCATCTTCGCAGGTAGTCTTAATTTGTGTGCCCTGCTATCAGCCAGTTTCCATCCTCTTCAGCAATGGAAAATGAAAAATACACTACGTGTAGGAAATCTGTGTTTGGTAACTGACGTTTATTTCTGTCAGGCTTATGGGACAAAATCTGGAGAAGTACCGATTCTCTTGGGGTTTAAAAAATCAACACAAAACAGCGTAAGAAGACCTTGTTAATGTATTAATGTTACAAATTTGCAAAGAGAGCAACCGATTAAACTGAATGTTACAAAGTTGACATGATTATATGAGCTGTTTTCACTGAGAAATGATCAGGAGCGCCTTGAAAATGGTCAGATCCGCCTCCCTGGCTGCAATGCACGCTCCCGACACAGGGGGAACAGAAACAGGATTTCGCACATGACTGGTTCAGCCTGGAGTTAGTACCTACCCTTTCCAGATAAATTCCTGAAATTATCATTTGTTTTGGGACTTGTAAAAGTGTTTTGAATGTTTTTTTTATTTGTTTTCTAAATTGCTATTTATTTTAAATTTTTAAAAGTGTTTTTTTTTTATGTAAATTTGTTTTCTGAAATGATAATTTGTTTTGGAACTTGTAAAAAAAAATTAAAATGTAAATTTGTTTTCTGAAATGATGATTTGTTTTGGAAGTTGTAAAAGTTTTTTTTTATTTACATTTGTTTTCTGAAAGGATCATTTGTTTTGGAACTTATAAAAAAAAAAATTAAAATGTAAATTTGTTTTCTGAAATGATGATTTGTTTTGGAAGTTGTAAAAGTTTTTTTTTATTTAAATTTGTTTTCTGAAATGATAATTTGTTTTGGAAGTTGTAAAAGTTTTTTTTTTTTATTTAAATTTGTTTTCTGAAATGATAATTTGTTTTGGAACTTGTAAAAGTTTTTTTTTTTATATATATATATATATAAATTTGTTTTCTGAAAAGATAATTTGTTTTGGAACTTGTTAAAGTTTTTTATTTAATTTTTTTTCTAAAATGATAATTTGTTTTGGAACTTGTAAAAAAAAAATAAAATGTAAATTTGTTTTCTGAAATGATAATTTGTTTTGGAACTTGTTAAAGTTTTTTATTTAATTTTTTTTTCTAAAATGATAATTTGTTTTGGAACTTGTTAAAGTTTTTTAGATTTTGTAATGTCGGTTTGCACCTCCCGGCCACCTTATGAAATCTCCATGGAGAAAGGCTCCAACAGTGAGAAATGAAAAGCGGGAATGCCGAAGAGCTGAATAAATGTGGTAAAAAAGTTTACTCAAAGTTCAAAGATATAATTTACAACTAAAGGGTGCAAGAGAATCTTTATTCTCCAAAATTATCAGCAAAAGTTAACAATGCTTACACCTTAACTTCCACAATTAACAAACCCTCCAATCACAGTGGCAGAGGACCTCTAAACTATAAAGACCTGCAATGACTTTGCTAAGTTCTTTACTGAGAATATACCGTCGGTCTGTAATTTCTAGGGACACACAGCAGTTTTCCTCCAAAACACAAGGGGGAGCCTATTCAAGAACTCACATGAACTTTGGAGGCGCCAACAGGTTTGTTTATTTTCAAACACAACAATGGCACGTACGCAAGATATCACGGTCTGGAGATGGATCTAGAGTTGCTAGACATCGAAGAAAAGGTTTTGTTAATGGAGTTGACAAAAAGGCTGATTAATTCAATTCAGTTTATTTGTATAGCGTCAATTCACAACACAAGTTATCTCAAGGCACCCAACAGTTCAACCTGACCATCCAGTCAAATTGATCCAAGGTTTTCTATCTAAGGAAAACCAGCTGATTGCATTGACTCATTGACTCTTCAGCAATCCCTCACACTAAGCATGCTTGTAGCGACAGTGGAGAGGAAAAACTCCCTTTGAACAGGAAGAAACCTCCAGGAGAACCAGGCTCAGTGTGAGCGGCCATCTGCTGAGGCCCACTGGGGTTCAAGGAGACAGAAGCAGACATAGAAAAAGAAGCATAGATACAAAAGGCAACTGTAAAAGGCGGCCCTGTCCAGGAAACACACAGCCAGCATCAGACGAGCTCCGAGCCAGCTCCCATGTCAGAGGATGAAGACAGCACATCCAGTTAGTCACAGTCAGAGAAACAGGACCACACTGAAAAACAGGCCAAGCTCCAACATCTAGAAACAAAGGTGTTGATGGCAGCAGCACAGCTGATATTTCTCTCCAGGATGGAGTCACAGCCAAACAGGAACAGACCAGATGAAGCTACTATGAGAAAAAGCAGAGAGAACAGAACATTAGAGATTGAACTAACAGATTCTGCAGTGGGAGAATAGAGATAGCATAAAGCAGAATGATGAAAAAGGGGTCCCTATGTCCTCCAGCAGTCTAAGCCTATAGCAGCAGAACTAGAGAGATAGCTCAGGATAACCTGAGCCACTCTAACTAGAAGCTTTATAAAAAAGGAAAGTTTTAAGCCTAGCCTTAAAAGTAGACAGGGTGTCTGCCTCATGGACTAAAACTGGTAGTTGGTTCCACAGGAGAGGAGCCTGATAACGAAAAGATCTGCCTACCATTCTACTTTTAGAAATTCTAGGAACCACTAGTAAACCTGCAGATTGAGAGCGAAGTGCTCTGTTAGGAACATAAGGATGTTGTGATTCTATAGTTAAATTCTATTCCCAGCCCGCTGGGAATTTATGTTTCTGATACTTTAAGATGTTTATTGCCCTCCCCTGTAGGGGTGGTAAAATATCTTATTTAATCAGATATTATTTCAGCTGTTATATACTGTTTATGACACACAGTCCTACTAACTGTGTGTTAGAACAATAGATGAAAGAGTGATTCGAGCTCTAATCATGGTCAAACAGTTATTTCTGCACAGACATGGAATAAATTCACCACAACTTCTGTTCGAAATATAAGATTTTATTAACAAAAATCATTCAGCTCCAAGTCAAACATTTTTCAGTTTAACACTCTCAACTAAGACTAGTAAAACTCAACTAAACTAAACTAACTACTATGTACATACAAAGAGGAAGGGGAAACGGTTGAAAAACATATTACAGTTTAAGATGGATTCTGTGTAACGTACAGGATTTTGGACCCAGGAAACAGCTCAGAACGGTAAGTAGAATGCAACAGTTTTATTTATAATGGAAGGCGCAGGGGGCGTACAGGCGGCTCTCAGTCAGGAAATCCCCTGTGGCGGAGACAACAGGTTAGTGATCAGCAATAAGAGAACTAGAGAGGAACTGAGGCTGGATCACTAACCTGTTACTGGGTCGCAGGGTGGGCGATTAGCACCGCTTGGGGTCCGGGGCAGGAGTCCGTTCGATGAAGGGGCTTGTGGAAACGGTGGCCGTTGAGCGGCAGATGGTTAGCTGAGGGCTGAGGCCGATGAGCTCCAGAGACAGTTTGTTTGTGGATTCAGAGACGGGGTCCAAGCGAAGGTACAGAGGGGCAATCCAGAAGAGAGGTCCAGGTCCGTTCGAGGGTCCGTTTACTGGTTTGGATTCAGAGCAGGCAGTCAGGATCAGATAAGGGGTCTGGCAGGCTCGGAGAGAAAAAAGGCAAAAACAGGTCAGGTAACAGGTAGGCAGGCAAAAAAGTAGAAAAGCTGGAAGGTACTCAAAAGATGGTTTGAGACGATCTGGCACTGGGAACAGATCCAAATGAGCTATATATAGAGGTGGGACCAATTAGAGATAATTGCAGGCAGGGTGGAGTGAGCAGGTGTGAGGAGTTGGAGATTAAGCCAGCACCAGTGCCGAGATCGTCACAGAGTCCCCCCCTCAAGGGCGGATACCAGACGCCCCAGGCTGGTCAGGGTGGGTACTGTGGAAATCCCTGACGAGAGATTTGTCCAGGATGTACCGGGAAGGTACCCACTGTCGCTCCTCCGGACCATAGCCCTCCCAGTCAATGAGATACTGAAGACCCCTCCCCCACTTCCTGGACCTAAGAATGCGCCTCACCGTGTAGGCTGGGGAACCATCAACCAGACGGGCGGGAGGCGGGGGCCTGGAGGTGGGCACAAGGCAGGAGGTCTTGACAGGCTTAACCCGGGACACATGGAACGTAGGGTGAATCCTCATTGATGGGGGAAGGCGCAGACGGACCGCCACCGGGTTGATGACCTTGGAGACGGGGAAGGGGCCAATGAACCAAGGAGCCAGCTTCCTGCTCTCTACCTTGAGGGGAAGATCCTTGGTGGAAAGCCAAACTCTATCCCCAGGCTGATACAGAGGGGCAGGAATCCGTCGGCGATTGGCTGCCCGTACCTGAGACTGTGAGGAGGTAAGTATAGCCCTCCTAGCCCTTCTCCAGGCACGCTGGCACCTTAGTGCAGAAAGGCGGGCAGACGGGACCCTGGCCTCCCTCTCCATGACGGAAAACACTGGCGGCTGGAAGCCGTACACAACAAAGAAGGGAGAGAGCCCGGTGGAACTGGAGGGTGTGGAATTGATGGCATGCTCCACCCAAGGCAGATTTTGGGACCAAGTAGTGGGGTCAGAATCACACAGAAGGCGAAGTTTAGCTTCGACCTCCTGATTGAGTCTCTCCGTTTGACCGTCGGTCTGGGGGTGAAAACCAGAGGAGAGGTTGACTGAGATCCCCAGTAAAGAGCAGAATTCCTGCCAGTAACGGGCCACAAACTGAGGACCCCTGTCTGAGACAATGTCGGAGGGGAGGCCATGCAGCCGGAAAACCTCCCTCACCAGGATGAAGCCCATCTCCTTAGCAGAGGGGAGTTTAGCTAAGGGGACCAAGTGGACCATCTTAGAAAAGCAGTCCACAATGGTAAGGATTACGGAATTGCCCTTAGAAACAGGGAGGCCAGTGACAAAGTCCATTGACAAACTAGACCAGGGCTGGGAGGGAACAGGCAGAGGCCGGAGAAGGCCTGACGGGGGACGACGTGAGACTTTGGCTTGGCAACAACGGGTGCAGGCTGAGACAAAGTCCTTGACATCCCGGGTCAGGGTGGGCCACCAAAAACGGGAGCGAACAATATTTAAGGACTTGATAATGCCAGGGTGGCAAAACAGTCGGGAGCAGTGACAGAACTCGAGGACCTTACCCCGTAAGAGATCAGGAACAAAAAGTCTGTTTTCGGGGCAGGCCTCAGGAAAATTCACCCCAACCAGGGAGTCTCTAACCTCCTGTTCCAGACCGAGCCGAGTAACAGCACATCGAACCGAGTCAGGAAGAATATAGTCCTGTGCCCGATCATCGTCCTCTTCCAACTCGAAAAATTCGAGAGAGGGCATCAGGCTTGACATTTCTGGAACCAGGCCTGTAAGAGAGAGTGAAGTGAAACCGACTAAAAAAAAGGGTCCACCTGGCTTGTCGGGGGTTGAGCCTCTTGGCCGTCCTGAGATACTCCAGATTCCGATGGTCTGTCCACACAAGAAAAGGCAGTTTAGATCCCTCCAGCCAGTGCCTCCACTCCTCCAATGCCAGCTTGACTGCCAAGAGCTCCCAGTCGCCCACATCATAGTTCTTCTCAGCTGGAGACAGCTTCCTTGAAAAGAAGGCGGATGGGTGAACTCTGCCTTCTTCTGTCCTCTGGCTGAGGACTGCCCCAACACCCACACTGGAGGCATCAACCTCAACAATGAACTGCCTTTCCGGGTCAGGGGATACTAAAACCGGAGCAGAGGTAAACAGAAGCTTTAGTTTACGAAAAGCCTGGTCTGCCTTTTCATTCCAGTTGAACCTCGCTTTAACTGAGGTCAGGGCATGGAGAGGGGCAGCGACTCGGCTATAATTCCTAATAAACCTTCTGTAAAAGTTGGCGAAGCCAAGAAACCGCTGAAGCTGCTTGCGGTCGGTTGGTGTGGGCCATTCTGTGACTGACCGGACCTTGGCAGGATCCATGGCCATCCGGCCAGGGGACAGGACAAAACCCAAAAAGGCAGTGGTGGTCACATGAAACTCACACTTCTCCGCTTTGACATATAACTGATTCTGTAAAAGTCGAAGCAGAACAGAGCGAACGTGTTGTCTATGGGAAATGGGGTCTGTTGAGTAGATCAGGATGTCGTCAAGGTAAACAAAGACGAACCTCCCAATCATATCTCTGAGGACTTCATTCACAAGGTTCTGGAAGACAGCGGGTGCATTTGTGAGACCAAAGGGCATAACCAGGTACTCATAATGACCCGTGGGAGTGTTAAAAGCTGTCTTCCACTCATCCCCCTCCCTTATCCGGACCAGGTGATAGGCGTTTCTAAGATCCAACTTGGTGAACAATTTAGCCCCCCTGACCTGATCGAATGCCGTGTTCATCAGAGGAATAGGGTATCGGTTCTTAACCGAGATGTCATTCAGCCCCCTGTAGTCAATGCAGGGACGGAGTGAACCATCCTTCTTCCCCACAAAAAAACCCCCTGCGCCAGCAGGCGAGGAGGAGGGACGGATAATACCTGCCCTCAGAGAATCCTCAATATACTTCTGCATGGCCTCAGACTCAGGGGGAGACAGAGAAAAAAGGCGGCCCCTAGGGGGAGTGGTTCCCAGGAGCAGGTCGATGCAACAGTCATAAGGGCGGTGAGGAGGCAAACTAGTGGCTTTGGCTTTATTAAACACCTCCTTAAGGTCATGATACTCAGAGGGAACCCGGGAAAGGTCAGGGTAGGTCTCCTCAGGCTTACTCACGGGTGACTGGAGAGGTTGGGCCGACCTCAAACAGGAGGCAGAACAGGAAGAAGCCCAGCCAGTAACCTCCCCCCTCCGCCAGTCTATAAGAGGGTTGTGTTTCTTGAGCCAGGTGCTGCCCAAGACAATGGGGACCTGAGGAGAGTTAATGATCATAAATGTGATGACTTCGCTGTGATTACCTCCAATCAGAAGTCCGACAGGTTCGGAGACCAGATGAGAGTGATGCAACTTATGGCCATCCAGTGCTAGGATGCTGTGAGGAGACGGGTCTGGAAGAAGCTGGATGTTAAGTCTCTTGGCCAGTCCTTCATCCATAAACTCGGTATCGGCCCCAGAATCAATAAAGACAGACAGGTCATGAGTTCTGGCAGAGACAGAAATAGTAGCAGGTAGCAGAAAATCAGAGGAGACGTAGACCCTGGTATGACTCAGTAGGGATCTCCCCCCCCCTACTGAGTCTGCCCTTTTAACGGACAGGTGTTGGCTCGGTGTCCCTCTCCTCCACAGTAGAGACAGAGGTTATGTTGGAACCTGCGGCGCCGCTCTTCAATAGTGAGTCTAGTTCTCCCTAGCTGCATAGGCTCAGGGTCTGCCAGAACCTGAGGGGGCGGCAGCGCTGCCTGATTAGGGGAGGACGAAGATGGACGGGAAAAAGTAAAGCGGCGTTCCCTCCGCCGTTCCATAAGACGGAGATCGATGCGGGTTGCTAAGTCCTCTAGTTGCTTCAGGGTTCTAGGGTAATCTCTGGTAGTGAGCTCATCTTTAATTCTATCGTTCAACCCAGTGATAAAGACATCCATGAGGGCAGGCTCGTTCCACGGGCTTTCGGCCGCTAAAAGGTGAAAGTTAATGATGTATTCAGAAACTGGCCTGTCTCCTTGTCTCAGAGACAAAAGCCCCCTAGTGGACTCCCTGCTGGGCAATATTGGGCTGAACACTCTAATTAACTCCCTGGAGAACTTATAATACGAGTGGCATAATGGGGAGTCGTTCTGCCACTCAGAGGTTCCCCACAGTCTCGCTTTACCAGTGAGAAGGGAAATAACATAAGCAACTCTTGAACGCTCAGTGGGGTAGGAGGAGGGTTGCAGTTCAAAATGAATCTCACATTGGGTGAGAAAAGCCTGACAATGCTCGGGATCGCCCCTAAAGAGCTCTGGCGGAGTCAGACGCGGTTCAGGAAATGACGTCACAGCACGTGACGCGGAATCAGGAACTGTTTGCGGAAGTGGCGGGGCTGGGGGAGCCTGGTTACGAAGATGGTGTAAAATTTCGTTCACGCCGGCTTCTAAGTCTGAAATGGATTTTTCCACGCCGGCCCTCCACTGACCGTCTGGTGATGGGTCCATGTTTGGCCAGATCGTACTGTAACGTACAGGATTTTGGACCCAGGAAACAGCTCAGAACGGTAAGTAGAATGCAACAGTTTTATTTATAATGGAAGGCGCAGGGGGCGTACAGGCGGCTCTCAGTCAGGAAATCCCCTGTGGCGGAGACAACAGGTTAGTGATCAGCAATAAGAGAACTAGAGAGGAACTGAGGCTGGATCACTAACCTGTTACTGGGTCGCAGGGTGGGCGATTAGCACCGCTTGGGGTCCGGGGCAGGAGTCCGTTCGATGAAGGGGCTTGTGGAAACGGTGGCCGTTGAGCGGCGGATGGTTAGCTGAGGGCTGAGGCCGATGAGCTCCAGAGACAGTTTGTTTGTGGATTCAGAGACGGGGTCCAAGCGAAGGTACATAGGGGCAATCCAGAAGAGAGGTCCAGGTCCGTTCGAGGGTCCGTTTACTGGTTTGGCTTCAGAGCAGGCAGTCAGGATCAGATAAGGGGTCTGGCAGGCTCGGAGAGAAAAAAGGCAAAAACAGGTCAGGTAACAGGTAGGCAGGCAAAAAAGTAGAAAAGCTGGAAGGTACTCAAAAGATGGTTTGAGACGATCTGGCACTGGGAACAGATCCAAATGAGCTATATATAGAGGTGGGACCAATTAGAGATAATTGCAGGCAGGGTGGAGTGAGCAGGTGTGAGGAGTTGGAGATTAAGCCAGCACCAGTGCCGAGATCGTCACATTCTGTGTTTGAAACCAAAGTTTATCTGGAAGAATTTGGGATCTGATCAAATTAGCTTTTCACTAATTTTAGAGAAATTGGAATGTTTTCAGACCAATTCACAATGCAACTCCATGAGGTGAATAAAACATTATTTGGCCAAATAATGTTTTATTGAATGATTTGCTTAATCAAGAACCAATAACCTTTACCCTCTTTGAAATAGCTAGCAGCGAATAGACATCAGGCTTCCACTAAATGACTCTTGGTCAGACTTGCTAATGGAAATGTAATGAGCATCTGAGGAACACATGAACACTTCTGTTTGCAGCAGTTAGGTTCTGAAGAGTTCTGACTCATCCTTGATGGTTGTGGGGATCTGGTTCCCCTGGGGCCCGCATCTCCACTGTGGGCCACAGTGGGCCCCCGCTTTGAGCGCAGGAGCAGAAGGGACCAGGAGAGAGGTGCTGCAGGGGGGGCTGCTGAAGTCCCCCAGCTGTTATTCACCAAAGCTGCGTTTTCTTCTCTGGTCATCCTATCAGGATGAAATATGGACACTGCTTCCCAATGTCCAAAAAGTATGATCATGGCATATGGCATAACAATACAAAGTATTAGGAGAGCAAAATGTCCATCAACATCAACTGCAGTACAAATATTGTCACCAGGCGAAATAAACTCCTGCCCCCCTCTGCGGTGGTGCTCAGTGTTTGGGATGGATGCCCGGGCCGGTGCTGGCTTATTCCTGGCGGCTGCTTTGCGGGGCCTGGCCTCGGGTCCCCTGGGGCCCATGGCCGGTTTCACTTCGGGGTGGCTGGCTGCCGGCAGAGCTCACGGGCTCGTCCCTGCGGCCCCTTGGGGCTTCAGCATTATGGCGGCTGGAGCATTTCCTCAAGGCCACCTCTTCCCTTGGTGTGGGGACGGATTACCTGGGATGGCCCCTCCTGGGTGCCTTTTCTCTGGGGATCCCTTTGGGCATCTGGGGTTTTGGGTCCCCCGGCGCTCTGGGGGCGCAGGTCTTTGGCTATCCACAACCACTATTGAGCATTTTTCCTTTGGTTAAACTTTACATGCACAAGTGCACTCTCACAAACGATTACAGGTGCTTGGTTCCAGGTACTCAGAGATTGACTTCCATTTTCTTATCTTCAGCTATCCCAGTATACATGCCAGATTAAATAATTTATATAATAATATAGTGTCCATATAATCTGTGATAATCCCTCATAATCATAATAAAGCTATTTATATGCATAAATCAAGTGGAACACGATGGTGATAGCCGTACTTGCTCTACTTTGGCACATTGCATGACGCTGTGAAAATACTGTAAATAGATAAATAAATTAACTCTGGGAAAATGCCCCAGTTCTGCACAATAAACTCCAAAGATCCTTCTTACCTTCTTAACAATAACAAATTGCTTTGATGTCTTCCAGTCAGGTTTTCATGTCAACCACAACACAGAGACTGCCCTGATTGAGTTTTTTAAAGTCATCTGTGTAAATTCAATCTGTGAAAAAACCACAGTGCTCTTAATAACTCAATGCAGCATTGTATTGATATTTTGATTTTATTAGAGTGCCTGTAAAACTTGGTCGGCCTTTCTGGTACAGACTGGTTTAAATTCTACCTGAAGGACAGCGAAAATATGACACTTTAAATCTGAGACCATAAAAAGCACATGTGCAGTTTCTCAAGGTTCCATTCTGGGTACCCTTCCATCCAACATCTACATGCCCCCCTTAGCTCTGGTTATATACAGCTCCAGCTACTACGGCTAGAAACCATTGATTATGAGCAAAACCTTGGTGTTATGATTGACTCAATAGGGGAGGATCTAGTATTCTAGGAGATCAGAGGCTTAGCCCTGAGACTGATGATGAAAGTGTAGACTTTCTGGTAAATACCCTTATATCGTAAAATATGACAGATTACTGGATTAAGGGAATTTCTAGTATACCACATGCTATCAGACATAACAATTCCCGCTCCAAAACATGGGAAGATATGAATTTACCAGCAGGTCTTTAACTGTGTTAATTCCTCTCTTCATCAACAACAAACTCGGTGGATTTGGTAAAATCTGATCATTATTTGCCAGAGTTATGAGAGGGGACTCAAATATTTTAGCTACCTGATATAATCCGTTCCCCCATAACATGGAAAAAAAATAAACAAATCCTGTGAATTTTGAAACCTTCATTAATTTTCTATATTATGTTTGAAACATTTATTATGTTATATTTTGAAATTCAAAATAGTTAAAATAAATATTACTGTTGGTTTGATGATCGTTATGAAAAGGTTTTTTTTTCAATTCAAAATGTCTGCAGTAGCATTGCTCCAGATATTTGGAATTGACAAATCTTTCTTCATGGAAAGCGAAACATCTTCAAACTTGGAAAACAAAGCATAGTGGTTTTGGTTGTATCTTTTTTTGGGGGGGATATTTGTGAATTGTTAGATAAACATTTAAACATAAAAGACATTTAAAAAAGATCATAAAAGGGGGAACAGATTATATAAAATGGCTAAAATATATGATCTCTGATAACTGGCAATTAATGTTTAAATATCACTAAATCTACAGGCTTTGTTGATGATGAAAAGAGAAATAAATGCAGTTAAAGACTTACAGGTGAAATAATTTAATCCTATGTTATGGAGGGGGAACAGATTATTGCAGGCGGATGAAATATTCATCCTCTTCTGTGGATTCATATTTTTCTCTGGCCTGTTTGTGAGATAAAATGTTTAAAGTGCCTTTACTCTGCCTGATTAGGGTGATTATTTAGAAGCCTGAGAAAAAGAAAGTTTCCTCCCTAGTTTAGATAAGAATGTCCTCACTGTGTTCAAGGTTCTCACTTTCTGTTTCTGGTATGGATGGGAAACAGTTTTCTGAAGTGTTTATCTGAATAAATTTATGTTCTTCATCAACTGAGGAAACAATGTTCATGCGTGTGGATTATCTTTATATGCAGGGGTGGGATGCTACCACCCCAGAGCTACACTCAGAGCTGTATTCAGCCGTTTGTGTCGTTCTCCTCTGCAGAGTAAAATAAAACATTCTTCCTTGCATATCAACTCTCAGTGCTCATTTTTACTTCACACTCCTCTCCTACTCCCATGTCTTTGGAAAATAAAGAGCAGAGTTTCCAAATTCTCAAAAATTGTTATGATTGATAGCATGTAGTATACTAGAAATGTCTTTAATCCAGTAATCTGCCATATTTTACATTAGAACTGGATTTAGCAGAAAGTCTAAACTTATATTTTCAGGAAACCTTAATTTTTGTGCTCTGCTATTATCCAATTTCCATCCTCTGATATCACCAATGAAAAACTATAAATACTCACTACGAGTTGGAAAACTGTGTTTGGTGACTTTTATTTTTCAGACTTATGTTGCAAAAGTTGGAAAAAGACTGATTCTCTTGGCATTTAAAATAACAACACAAATGACATGGTTATAGTAGTTGTTTTTAGCGAGAAATCGATCAGAAGTGCTGTGAAAATTATCAGATCTGCCATGTCCGCCTCTCCGGCTTCAATGCGCACTCCCGACACAAGGGGAATAGAATTTCATACAACACTGGGAGAAAGAACCTCAGGAAGTCAGTCAGAGCTTCACATCAGTCGGTTTAGCAACAGCTAGTGGTGACAACTTCTTCTTCTGCACGGTAATGATACATTCTGCTTTCCTGCACATGCTGCCACTATCTGGTGAATTGTAGTTCTGCACATTTTACTTAGGCCACTGGACTCAATGAAAATCAGCAGTGCTAGATTTCCATTGATAGCTGATTAACAGCCTTTTGCTGAACTGTGTTGCGCAAAATAATATCCTGCAGATAATGAATAAATGATTGACTAGAACAGAAGTTGTAGTTCATTATTTAACTTTAAATAATTGTAGCTTTAATCTGCTTACTTACCAGGGTTTATGCCTTTCACATCTGGATGGTTCCTGGACCTGCTGTTAAAGTCCAGGTATCCACACCAATTTGGTGACCTGGTCTAGGTTTTTAGAAGAGCTATTAAATATTAATCAAATAACTATTTATTCTGTTTATTCAAACTATTACCTAAAGATGGTGAATCTGGCCTGACTGATAAACCATTAGTATATGAATCACAAACAACTGCAAGTTAAACAGTGATGTCTTTATTCTAATATTTCTGGACTACAAAAATCTAACATCTATGCAAACACTACACGCTATTAGACAATAAACAGAGGTAGACTAAATGACCAGTTTGAAAGAGCAAAATAATTAAAACCCTAAGCGTCCGTTCAACTGGCTTTTGAGATTGTCAAAGATAGGCCAGATGTTAATACATTCAATAATGTCCGTTTGGAATAGCAGCAGGTAAGGAGGAAATTCGGGGGGTGGGGGGGGAGAGAAGAGGGATGGGAGTGTACAGGTGGTTCCTCCTCGGTTCGTCTCACCGAGGGTCCGTTCTCACAAGAGTTTTAGGTCAGTCTGATGCTACAGCAAAGGAACTTGATGGGCTTTAGGTCGAGGAAAGTTAACTTACAGCTAGCAGAGCAGAAGCGTCCTCCTGCAGATAGGCCGTGAATTCAGTAGCGAGGTCCTCACAAAGGGGGGAAATTCTACACAGCGTTCAGCTCTGGATTTCTCCCTCTGACCCAGTTCAGCGGGTGCTATGCACGATGGGACACTGCGATCTGTGACTTTTGATGCAAGAAAAGAAAAGCTATTTCCAGCTAGCTTTCTTTAGCATTTCACATGAAACTGACCTCTCCTTGCAGGCGTTGAAACCCAGGGGAAAGAGGTCGATTTGATCTTGCACCCTGGATTTTAAACCCTGAATGAAGTAGGGGTACTTCCTGCAGGGATTCCAGCGTTCTTGTCAGCTTGTTGGTCCATGCATGAGCTGACTGTTTCCAGAACGTTTGTTGTTCTCATTATGCAAAAGAAATGGTTCATCAAACCGATTTGGCTCCATTGTGGCACCATATCATAATAACTGCAATCATCTGAGTCAGCTGTGCGAAAGCAGGGAAACTTCTTGAACCTGCAGAACAGCGGCCCCTTACACTGCATGAAAAGTGGGATTTTCATCAATATGCGGCACTGTAGATTGTCGTGGAACTTCAGGTTAGCAGCAGTTTGCGGCAATTTGCAGGCTTCACCGAAAACTCCCGTAAATTGTCAGAAATTGACGTGGACTTTCTTAGGCAGTGTTCCCCCCATGCCTCCCCCCCATGGAATTCTAGGGGAGGCTTTAACATGTAAATGAACATGCTGTGAGCTATACAAATGCAAATCAGGGTTGCAGGGGGGGTTTTACTCCAAGTGACATTTTTCTAAAAGGTAAGAAAATCTCTGATACAAAGAGATCAGGCTCAGTATAGCCTCTTACATTTTAGCTTGAATTTATTAATTTAATTAAAGTATAGAGACCAAAACAGATCTTTAGCTGACAGAGCAATACATTTAGAGCAATAATTATATTAAAAAAAATGCATTTAAGATAAAAAATAAAATGTTGTCTGTCAATATGCTCAATTCACAATTACTTAAGTGGAAAAGTTTCAAGAAATGAGCCTGAGATGATTCACTTTATAACATGGCGCATTATCCTGTTGGAAGTAGCCATCAGAAGATTGGTACACTGTGGTCATAAGGTCCGGCCAGGTCAAGATCCGCAATTGCAATCGCACCAAACAGGAAAATGAACATCGACAAATTCCAGTTCATCAAATTAAAATATAGCAGCAGCTGATCGGTGACTAGAAATTATAGCACAATTCTTATATATTAAAAAAAAAAAAACTAACACCGTTTATTTAAATGATTGGATCCAAACTATTGGTTATTCACCAACGAGGAAGCAGATTTCTCATCTCCATCAAAATATTTATTTTATACCTAGGGACTTAAACTTTAATCAAATCCATTCAAAAGAAACTTCTTATTACAGGAATGAAAAGAGATGCTGAGTTTGGGAGTAGAGAACAAGTTCATTAAAAAAAAGCAGTTTTGAATTATCCTTATCCCCGTTACAAAAATCTACAAAAATATATATATATATTTGGGCAGAAACTGAACATATGCTGGATGATGGTGGGATTTTTTTAATATGTCATATTAAATTAAGCGCTCACAGGGTTCATACAGGAATGAGTGACTCTAATTTAATGCTATTAGAAATGATTTTAATGCCATCAACAAGAACCATGTACACAAGTTATTAGTGTACATGAAATATGAAGGAGCTGCAAGCAGAGTTCCATGACTCCTGTATGTATGTAAACACACACACACACATATATACGTATATATATATATATCCTCTAGCTTTTTCTCCGCCTGGAGCGATATAATATATCTGACGAAATTGTTTTGATAAGCATTTTTTATTAAAGAATTATAAATACTTCGATAAACATATTTAAATAATTTTAGTGCCAATTAAGGCCTTGATTTAAAAAAAAAAAGAATCATTTTTAAATTATTTTTATTGATCCGCGGAAACCCTGGTTCATCTCGCGCATGCTCTTTACGATCTCCAAGAAACTCAGAGCGGCGCGGTGTGCAGCCACAGTGGAGGATGTATGCTTTGCTTTGTGCAGGCGGTCTGGAACGGAGTATGTGGGATTTCGGGGTAAAACTCCTCTTGGACGCGATGGCGACTCTGCATCGAACAAGACCAACTCAAAGAAGAGATGCTAGCGGTAAATATATGTTCGATTACTGCCTGCTAGGCTAAAAGCAGCCTAGCCTAAGCTACGGCTAATAGCAGCCTAGCCTAAAGCTACGGCTAATAGCAGCCTAGCCTAAAGCTACGGCTAATAACAGCCTAGCCTAAAGCTATGGCTAATAGTAGCCTTGCAAGTACAAGCTTTATTAAAGTGTATTTTTTGTGATTCACAGGAAGCAGTACGCCGTCTTCACAACTCGGAGACTAATTGCAGGCGCTATGAACCGGAGCAAGGGTAAGATTTAAAGAATATGGTTTCATTCTGCGGTAAAAGGCAATGGATACAGATGTATACCGATCATAGCTGTACATTTTGTTTTCACAGACTACTGTCGCCTCACAATGAGGCGGTGACCTCCTATTTGCTCGGAGCCATATCAGCAAGTCCAGATTTGCACGATGTTGATAAAGACGACATTGTGTGTAAGTGACTTGTTTTAATGTTTTCTCCTTCCTTGTTACTGTGACTGGCGTTTGATTTTTTATTCATACCACTCTCATTTAATTGTTTTCCAGCTGCCTGTAAGACGTATTTTGAGACGGTACGCAGGAGCTTCAGATATACGCAGCCAGCCAACACGCTGCGTGCGGAGGCTGCCAAGCAATCTGCTCGGAGTCGGGCCAGAAGAAAGAGGGTAAGACTTTATTTGGTGACTATTTTTCAGGTGCATTAATAGATGTGTTGTGTCCATACGCAGTGCGCTGATTCATTGTTTTTTTCAGCTGCTGAAAGCGAGGCAGAGTGTGCTAGCAGATGAGGAAGTGGAACTCTGGAAGTCCGCCACCGTCGGCCTCATGTCCGACGAAGAAGATGGCGTCGTTGGCGGTGTCTCTGGATGGATTGTAAGGTCGCCGCCATTTCGTAGGCCGGATCTCACTGAACTCTGTGTTAAGCTGCAGTCTCGGTTAGAAGCGATGCCGAAGTACAGGGCCACGCACAGTAGGCGTCTGCACATCGGACCTGCCTCGGAGGGAATGCTGCCTGTTACCTCCAACCCCGAGGAAGCAAACGGACCGTTCACGGAGTTGTAATTTTTAGATAGGCATGTGTTTGGATACGCGTTGTATATAGTTGTGTGTGTTTTAATAAAGCTCTTTCTTTGCATAAACAGCTTCCTGGCAAATGTTCATTTCCTGTATAAATTCATTCATGTCCTTGATGGTAGCCTAATAATTGTGTAGTAGTGAAGGATAACATAAATACACAGCATATGAATGAATAAATATATGAATGAATAAATATATGAATGAATAAATATATATTCATAAATATATATATATGTAAATTTATATGTAAATATATATATATGCCAACCAATCACGAGCGACTTTACTTGTTTAAAAAGAAGTGGTTCCGTCCAATACTCAGTAAGAAAATTAAAGCCTGGCGTGGCCACGTGTGGTTTTGCTGCCAATCACGAGCGATTTCACTTGTTTGAGAATAGTGGTTTCAGCCAATAGCCTACTGAGAAGGTTATTCAAGCCAGACCTGGCCCGCCGCGTGGGTTTGCTGCATTCATATGCTAATTAGGGCCATTAGTACAGCTGATCGCTCTCCACATACGTCAGAGTCCGTTTCCGACAATTTGTGGCACGACAAACGCAGACAAGCGCGGATAGCAAATTGTTGGAAACTGACGAAAATCAGGGAGATCTGCGGGAGTTTACGGGGACGAAAATCTCACTTTTCATGCAGTGTTAATGACCAACTTTGGCCTGATCTTCTAAGCCTTCACTTGTATGTTAGATAAATTTCCAACAATGTTATTTAAGGAAGTTTTCCCTCAGATTTCCTGCTTCATTGTAGATGCAGCATGATTAATCTAACCCTGTTACAAGCATATGTACCTCAGATTTTAAGGTTTCTGTAATTAAACCTTTTCTTAAGAATATGTCTCTTGACCCTGATGAGTGTATGATGGTGTGACCCCTTAGTACCTGTAATTAACTTTCTAAAGAGTTTCACTCTGGCTGTAGAGCTCTAACCTGACAACAGCCAGATGCATGTCTCTCTCCGCCTAGCTCCTCTCACATACATCTGGGACACCGCTCATTGAAAGTGATTTCCCCAACTGAATTTATGGTCTGGCCAATCAGGACGCAGGGCGGGTGTGTCCTGCATGTGACGTAGTGGAGAAGCGAGTTCTGTAAGTCGTTCGTCTATACTTTTTTGGTTGGCTTCTTTTTTAAAAATAAGTCTGCTGTGCACAATGTTGCCTTTTATCTGCACATTTTCATGGCACAAACGACACTGATCATTTACCGACATTGCGCTGATTCCACTGTTGCTATATCCAAGATGTCGGCTGTTCTGTTTTGTTTTTTTCCTGCGTAGCTCTTACAGCGTCACGGGTTAGCTTCGGTGTGAGTGGTTGAAATAGTACGTCGATAAAGATGACAGACAAGTGGCTTATCCAATCATATGCAAGGAGTTTTGATAAGGCCCAGCCTTTAGCAAAGGCAATTCCTATGGCGGTTTCCCAGATGTATGTGAGTGGAGCTAGGCGGAGCGAGACATGCATCTGGCTGTTGTCAGGTTAATAGAGCTCAATATAGTACTGAGAAAGCTCTGGTGAAAGTCACTAATGATACTGTTATGGCCTCAGATAATGGACTTGTATCTGTACTTGTCCTATTAGACCTGAGTGCTGCATTTGACACAACTGATCCAAAATGCTGCAGCCAAAGTTCTGATGAAAATGAGAGATCATATCTCTCCTATCCAAGCATCTTTCCGTAAAAGTTCAAAAAAATCCACTGGACTTGGTTTCCAAGATTTGAAGACGTTTCACCACCTCTCCAGGAAGCTTTCTCATTTCAAATGTCAAATTCAGACATTTGAATTAAGAAAGCTTACTGGAGAGGTGGTGAAACGTCTTCAAATGACTATGATCTGGATGACTGAGAATCTTCATCAGCATCCAAGCACCTCTTCAATGGCTTCCTGTTAAAACCAGAATAGAATTTAAACTCCTTCTTCTCACATATAAAGCCTTAAATAACCAAGCTCCTTCCTCACAGAGCACTTTGCTCTCAATCTGCAGGTTTACTAGTGGTTCCTAGAATTTCTAAAAGTAGAATGCTAGGCAGATCTTTTAGTTATCAGGCTCCTCTCCTGTGGAACCAACTACCAGTTTTAGTGGTAGTTGCAGATTGAGAGCGAAGTGCTCTGTTAGGAACATAAGGATGTTGTGATTCTATAGTTAAATTCTATTCCCAGCCCGCTGGGAATTTATGTTTCTGATACTTTAAGATGTTTATTGCCCTCCCCTGTAGGGGTGGTAAAATATCTTATTTAATCAGATATTATTTCAGCTGTTATATACTGTTTATGACACACAGTCCTACTAACTGTGTGTTAGAACAATAAATGAAAGAGTGATTCGAGCTCTAATCATGGTCAAACAGTTATTTCTGCACATGCATGGAATAAATTCACCACAACTTCTGTTCAAAATATAAGATTTTATTAACAAAAATCATTCAGCTCCAAGTCAAACGTATTTCAGTTTAACACTCTCAACTAAGACTAGTAAAACTCAACTAAACTAAACTAACTACTATGCACAAAGAGGAAGTGGAAAACGGTTGAAAAACATATTACAGTTTAAGATGGATTCTGTGTTTGAAACCAAAGTTTATCTGGAAGAATTTGGGATATGATCAAATGAGCTTTTCACTAATTTTAAGGACATTGGAATGTTTTCAGACCAATTCACAATGCAAATCCATGAGGTGAATAAAACATTATTTGGCCAAATAATGTTCTATTGAATGATTTGCTTAATCAAGAACCAATAACCTTTAGCTAAATGATTCTTTACCCTCTTTGAAATAGCTAGCAGCGGATAGACATCAGGATTCCACTAAATGACTCTTGGTCATACTTGTTAATTGAAATGTAATGAGCATCTGAGGAACACATGAACACTAATGTTATATCAGTGTTTAAATCCTTAGTGAATAAAGCTTGTCTAAGCTTTAGCAACAGCTCAACACATATTCCAGTAGCATAGCGTAGCATGCAGTCCATTCTTTAGCATCAATTAGCGTTGTCTTTACTCCGCAGTAAACACACGATATGATTAGCATCATCAAAAGACACATTGCTTGTTCTGTCCCTAATCATGCCAGACCTGCAAACCTTTTTCCATGTCCATTTGGAAAGCTTGAGTTTCATCCAGTTTTGCAGCTCTGCAGTCAGGGGTTCTTTGTCTCAGTCTCACAGCAGGGGTCCCCTCAGTCTCAAACCCAGGGCATGGTCTTCGTCCAGTTTGGCTCTGTAAGTTCTGAAACTTAAGAGAAATGTGTTGCAAAAGTTCTGTTTGCAGCAGTTAGGTTCTGAAGAGTTCTGACTCATCCTTAATGGTTCTGGGGATCTGGTTCCCCTGGGGCCCGCATCTCCACTGTGGGCCACAGTGGGCCCCAGCTTTGAGCGCAGGAGCAGAAGGGCTGGATCAGAAGAGGGAGAAAGAGAGAAGAGGCAGAATCCTGTGTGCTCTGTGGTTTTGTTCTGTCTTCACAGGGAGGGGGGTAGGTTTTCACACCTCTGGTGGCTCCCATGTGACTTGCCTGTGACTTTGGCTGAAAAGGGGGGGCTGCAGAATTCCCCCAGCTGTTATCCACCAAAGCTGCGTTCTCTCCTCTGGTCATCCTATCAGGATGAAATATGGACACTGCTTCCCAATGTCCAAAAAGTATGATCATGGCATATGGCACAACAAGGAACAATCAGATCTCTGATATCAGATGGAGCTTGGCCATTTAAGGGTTTATATGTGAGAAGGAGGATTTTAAATTCTATTCTGGATTTAACAGGAAGCCAATGAAGAGAAGCCAGAATAGGAGAGATATGATCTCTCTTTTTCATTTTCATCAGAACTCTGGCTGCAGCATTTTGGATCAGCTGAAGGCTTTTAACTACAGTTTGTGGACTTCCTGATAGTAAAGAATTACAATAGTCCAGCCTTGAAGTAACAAATGCATGGACTAGTTTCTCAGCATCACCCCTGGACAGGAGATTTCTCAGTTTTGCAATATTCCTCAGATGAAAGAAGGAAATTCTAGAAACCTCTTTGATCTGGGATTTAAATGACAGGTCCTGATCAAAAACAACACCAAGATTTTTTACTTTATTATCTGAAATCAGTTTAATCCCATCCAAATGAAGTGACTGGCTAATCAGCTTCTTTTTCAGAGACTCTGGTCCAAAGACTATAACTTCTGTTTTGTCTGCATTCAGAAGCAGAAAGTTAAGAGTCATCCAGGTTTTTATGTCTTCAGACATGCCTGTAATCTATGTAATGGGTTAGCTTCATCTGGATTATAGACAGATATAGCTGGGTATCATCAGCATAACAGTGGAAATTAATCCCATGCTGTCTAATAATTCTACCGATTAGGAGCATGTATAAAGTGAAGAGAATTGGTCCTAGCACTGATCCTTGTGGTACTCCACAGGTAACCTTTGAGCGTGTTGAAGATCTATCATTAACATGAACAAACTGAATTCGATCAGATAGATAAGATTTAAACCAGTCTAGTGCTGTTCCTTTAATTCCAACAAAATATTCAAGTCTTTCTATAAGAATATTATGATCAACTGGATCAAATGCAGCACTAAGATCCAACAGGACGAGCACAGATACAAGTCCATTATCTGAGGCCATGAGAATATCATTAGTGACTTTCACCAGAGCTGTTTTAGTGCTATGATGAGCTCTAAAGCCAGACTGAAACTCTTCAAAAAGTTCATTATGGTGGAAGTGATCGCAAACTTGTTTGGCAACTACTTTCTCAATAATTTTAGATAAGAAAGGAAGATTGGATATAGGTCTATAATTGACCAAGTCATCTGGGTCAAGAGACGGTTTCTTAAGCAGAGGTTTAATTCCAGCAACCTTAAAAGCTTTAGGTACATATCCCTGTAACAGAGATAGATTAATCACATCTAAAATGGAGGAGAAGATCAAAGGGAATACCTCCTTAAATAACCTGGTTGGAACTGGATCTAACATATGATCTAACATATTGAAGCTCTGTGTGAGCAATCTGTGGCTTTCTGATTTCCTGATCATGACTAGTTTCAGATCACAATGGCCAGCTTCAGATTTTTGGGTTGGTCCTGTTCTGCTCTATTGCCTGTTCTGTTTTTGGACTGTTACCTGGATTCTACCTACAAAATACCTTGGTTCTATCTTCTGAATCCTGCTTG
Organism: Cyprinodon tularosa; assembly: GCF_016077235.1. Taxonomy (NCBI): domain Eukaryota; kingdom Metazoa; phylum Chordata; class Actinopteri; order Cyprinodontiformes; family Cyprinodontidae; genus Cyprinodon; species Cyprinodon tularosa. The sequence goes on from NW_024039656.1 coordinate 223,562, forward strand.
GATGATCTCCTTGGTACCTCTGCATCTCTCTGATCTGGACTACGGCTTCATGACCTGTTCTGGTTTCTGCCTCTGGATCCTCTTGATCTTCAGCATCTGCGCACCTGGAACGCTCTAGGCGGCTTTTAATCAGATTAGTGATTCACATGCTCATTATAGTTCCCTGTCTGAGCCTAGTGATCACTAACCTGAGTGTCTGTTTCTGCAGGGAATCCAGCAACCCAGTCCCAGCTGATGTCCTGCAAATCCAGAGCTTTTCAATAAAGCAATATTCCTTTGAACTAACCTTCTCTGTCTGCCCAAATTCAAGGTCCAATTACAGTATCTGAGCCTTACACCACTTTCTGCCAGTCTATGTGGGTCATGTTAAATCTAAGATAAGGGAATCTATGATCAGAAAAGAAATATGTTAAATATGGTTTCCACCCACAACAAGTTAAACCAGTTCAGTCATGAGAGAGGATCGATTCATCTGATGGCAAGGCTAAAACCTTGTGAGAATCTGGTGAAGGAAGACAAGTCCACAAATGCTGACAGGTTATGGCTGCTGGAATGGACTGGTACTGTTACAGGGAGAAGAAATTCTTGGAAGACGGACCAGTCTGGCTTGGTTCAGCAGGAACCAAAGGAGAGGTAGAGTGAGAATTTGCTGATATTTGAGCTCTCCGTTTTGTGCGTTGTTTGTAGAGGCATAGATCAATCAGAGTACCCAGATCCTCTAGCTGCTTGAGAGACTGAGGAGAATCACGGGTGGAGAGTCCATCCTCTATCCTTTTGTTCAGTCTCCCTGTCTGAAATACAGGAGTCCTCTTGATGCCTCCCTACTGGGAGGAACTGGGCAAAATACTTGGATTAATTCCTGTGAACAAAAAAATAAATATAGATGAGTATGCCCTGACTGTGTCAGCCTACATCAGCAAATGCATTGAAGACATCAGCATCACAAAGAACATCTCCATCCGAGCCAACCAATGACCCTGGATGAGTAGGGAAGTTCGGAAATCGCTAAAAGCACGGAACTCACCCTTCAAGTCTGACGAAAGGCAGGCAGACTTGAAGGCGAGCCAATTTGAACTGTACCTTAGATCAGCAAAGCTGAACCACACCTGAAAGACCCAGGATCTCTTCCATGATGCCAGCAACACCAGCAGGATGTGGCAAGTCTTCACAGATTACACTGCTTATATTTGATCACCGCTGCCCGTTAAGAAATGGAAATATTATGAAGGTGTACAAAACTAAATTTAGTTTGGCATACACTCATTGTTGACAAAATGACAATAAAAGTTGTTTAAGTCGGTGCTGAACATGGACTCGCATGTGTCTTCACCAAAAAGCATCACATTTTCTGTTTTAGGGTGTTTACTAGTAGAACAGAATATCATGCATGTGGAGGTAGAAAATAAAAAGAGTTAGGCTGAGTCGGGGCTACATGGCGTCAAAGAACCATTTTTTTAAAATTGGATCCAATTTCCATAATTCAAGCCACTGCTTTCAAAGGTCCGACCCCCTCCCTCTTCTGGAGGTAAACATGCAGAGATGCCCAGGCTCAGCAGTTTATAAGTAGTAGCACCACCCTGCATGGCTGCTATCTGCATGCGTTGTTGATCCAGAATGGCACAGCTGCAGCACTCAGCCTGATTATAGAGATGAGAGAAAAATGAAGGGTTGCAAGCTGCTGTCCGTTTAATGGGGGCCATCATAACTCTTTCCTTTTTCCAACAAGCAGGTACATTTAACTATTGGTTTTATTTTGTATTACGATTTGTGGTATTTGTTTGTGAAACAGCTTCCATTGATATTCAGCTTTCAGGCAACATGAGACAACCCAGAGGAAAACTTTTTTGCTCAGGATAGTCTTTTCTTGATCTCTCAAGACAGTACGGAGATCTCAATTGAATATCTTTATGAGATTTCTTCAATCTGAATTGTGTATCTTTTTGAGATCACCTCAATCTGAATTATTGCTCCTAAACCCCCCCTTAGGAGCAAAATTGAGATATTGTGAGAATGACTTTATGAGACTTGTAGGAGAAATGATAGTCATAGATAAGATCTCATCATTGCATCTTTTTTATTTCATTCATGTCTTGCTTATTGCTCCTAAAAAGCCGGTTGGAGCACTAAAGAGTTAAAATACAGATCTCAATTGCCTGTCTTCTTGAGATCACCTCAATCTGAATTATTGCTCCTAAATCACACCTTGGAAAAAAACTGAGATCATAGGAGATCTCAGGATTCCATCTTTATGATCTCATTCATGTCTTACTTATTGCTCCTAAAAAGCCAGGAGGAGCACTAAAGAGTTGTAAGACGGAGCTCAATTGCTTCTCTTCTTGAGATCACCTCAATCTGAATTATTGCTCCTAACCCCCTCCCCTTCGGAGAAAAACTGAGATAATGTCAGAATGACTTTGAGACTAAGGTAAGAGAAAATTGAGATTAAAATGGAAGAAATAAGAAACAACTGTGAATGAACTGCAGCCTCATTTATTTTGCATTAATTCATACCAATGTGCATACCATTTTACAAGAGTGAACCAGGCCATACATTTTAAAAGTGACAGCAATCACATTATCCCAATTGACAACCACTGGTGTAACAACATGCCAATAAACGGTGAAAAAATTCACAATTGCTGAACAAGAGGGCACACTGGTGAACAAGGGGCTGTTGGAAACATTATGCCTGTAAAGCCAGTCACTGTACTGACCTGTGATGGCATTTATTTATGAGGGCCTTTTTAAGCTTGGCCTCCTCTACTGGTTTCCAGTTCTCCATCGTTGCACACCGCCTCACATAGGCTGCAAAAAAAAAAAAACGGAGAAAAGAGACTTAAATTTGTTTGATATTTTCCTAGCATATTTTAATACATTATTATGTTCATTCAACTATCTGTAAAATGACATTTCTATATAGCAATGGTTCCATCTAAGTGTATAATGTTTTTGATTATTAACATAAGAGGAAATAATGACTAGTGGCAAAGAAAACATTTAATATTAGGAATATTAAATGATGAAATAAATTGATTTTAAAAGATATGGCAAAGAAACACTCAGCTATGCATGACACAAGTACAGGTAAATTTTGATCCATCTTGTGCATTAGAATGGGTTTGCAGTGCCAGTGTATCAAAGGGTTAAAATAAAGGACTGTTTATATCCATCTTAGCCTTCCTGTGCATCTCTCAACACACCAGGAGCTACATTCAGTATCATTCAATTTCTTATTTGACTTTTACGGTGGCCGACAAGGGTCAAACGGACAGCAACGGCCCAATACGTCTCAGTTTGAGAAAACAGCTTCAAGTACAGAAACGATGCAAAATCACAAAATCAAACAAGTCTAAACGAGGTACAAAACTTTAACTTCTAACAGGTACACTGCAAATGGAGAAACGATCTGTAAACCGACAAACGATCTGCAAACGAAAAACGCTGCATGCTCCAAACCTGCAGGGGGAGCCCTCAGCGTAACAGCTCAATAGAGAGACACACGGGATGGAGAGAGACAGAACAGCTGACTAAATCACAACGGTGTATGAAAATACAGCAGGAACGGTAATGTGACTTTTACTTGATTTTATATATATATATATGTATATACATGTTTGCATGTAGATTAGCCTACTTGATATAAAACACCCGCTTTAATAATACATTAAAAAGCCCTCTTTTCACAGTTTCCCATACCTATATCAAGCAGGCTAATCTACATGCAAACATATATAAACATATATATAAAATCAAGTAAAAGTCATATTACCGTTCCTGCTGTACAGTGGAAACCACTTATAGTGATCACGTTGGTCTGGAGTCAATATGATCACAATAAGCAGTTGATTACTATAACTGAATTTTTATTGTTTCACTTAATTTTTTATGCAGAACGTCATCTAAATGCCATTTGTATCATTTTTCAATGAGAAAAATGGAAACAGACAGCTTCAGCATTGATTGAATTTTATTCTGATTTTAAACTCAGTCGTTTCAAATGCTTCTTTTGAGAAGCATCATGCAAGTTTAATTACTTTTGCCTAACACCAAGTTCACTTCTTTTTCAAAACCATGTAAAAGGTCAAAGTTTTTTAACCAACATGCAGGAGACCAGTCTTTAAAATGTGAACTGCATTCCTCAGCTCTGGATGGGACAGCTGCGCTGTGTCCTGCTGCGAGTAAAAAATAAAATACACGTAGTTTTAAAATAGTTTTTGCATGTTTTCATTCATAAAATTCCCAAAAATGAAACTATAAGTGAATTTCTTGATCACTATAACCAAATTATTTAAACAGCCTTTGTATAGAAATGATTCTGTCCTCTGGATCTTAAAGCAGCTGATTACTATATCCGTGATCACTATAAGCGGTTCCTGCTGTATTTTCATACACCGTTGTGATTTAGTCAGCTGTTCTGTCTCTCTATTGAGCTGTTACGCTGAGGGCTCCCCCTGCAGGTTTGGAGCATGCAGCGTTTTTCGTTTGCAGATCTTTTCTTGGTTTACAGATCGTTTCTCCATTTGCAGTGCGTTTGATGATGATGCATTTTTGATGATGCGTTTTTTCATTTGCAACACGTTCCTCATTTTGTAGCTCGTTTAGACTTGTGTTTGATTTTGTGATTTTGCTTCGTTTCTGTACTTGAAGCTGTTTTCTCAAACTGAGACATATTGGGCCGTTGCTGTCCATTTGACCCTTGTCGGCCACTGTAGACTTTCATAATCTAATCATATTAAAAACATATTTACTCAAAAAAAAAAAACAACAACAATCAAGTAACTAGTGTACAACAAATCAAGCAGGCAAAATACTAGAAAGTAGCTAGAACATTGCAGTCATTACACCAGAAAATCTACTCACTCAGAATTCCATCAACTTTGCTTTGGTCAAGCAGCTGCTTCCCCTCTGGTATCTTGCCATGTCGTCCGAAAGCCATTGCATTGGTGCACTCCTCTGCGGTGAAGAAGTGTTCAAAAAGGAGATGGAAAAGTCGAAGGCTGTCATGGTCACATGCATGCATTATGGAGGCAAGCTTAAAGGATGACAGGAACAGGCCACTATTGGGAAAGAGCTCCTGAAGAGCCTTCTGTGACGGGTGGATCAAGGCTGCAGGGCTCTCCTGGTACAGAGCAACATTTTTAAGAAATCCTCGAGCCACTCTGATGTCTTCTGGCTCTGAAAAACAAAAAGGATAAAAGAAGTGTTGATGTATGTGCTTATCATATGATAAACATTTAGTAATGTGCATTTCACAATATGTAGTGTATTAGCCCGGGAACAGTAAATCTATATCTATTATAGTATTATTTATTTGTTGGTATTTGTTGTGGCCATTGCCCCCCCCATAATAATTTTCTGGTGCCGCTGCTGCTTGACAGTGAATTAAGACACATCTTGAGTCTAGCAGCTAAATTTATATTATTATATATTAAATATATATATTAATTGATTGTGCAATTTTTAAAGTGTGAAAAGGTGTTGATACAATTTTAAGGATTTCTAACAAGACAATTTAACGTTTCTGTGGAAAGACCATAGTAGACTCAAATTATTATTCAAGTACCGTATTTTCACGACCATAAGGCGCACCGGACTAAAAGGCGCAGTCTCAGTTATGTGTCCCATTTCTGTATTTAACACACACATAAGGCGCACCGGACTATAGGGCGCGTTTTTTATATACAGGTACATGTCCTCTACTACCTTTAAATACCTCTACTGCGTATTTAAAAATACAGCGGGGGCAAAACTGAGTATGACTGTGCTTTATTCATGTATTTATTACAAAGTATTAATCAAACCTGGCAGCTGGCCGTGAGACAGACACATCGCAGATGACACAGCGCTGTGATCACTCCTAAATTAACTTAAAATCCTGAAACCTGCTGACGGAATATGTTCCCTTTTTTTACCGGTATCCTGGTGCCTGCAGCTAAAATTATTTAGATGAAAAACACCTGCCAACAGCCGCGGTGAACGAAAGGATTTCTCCTGTCGGTGCACCGCTGGTATGTCGGGGTCTGAGCGCCTCCGACAGAAATAGATAATCTGGATGAACTGACTGCAATTATGAAGTTTTCAGGTGGCCTTTCTCACTTAAAAACACATTAAAACTACTTTATTCCAACTGATCACAGCAAATATAGCTGCAAGATTTAGATTATTTAGATGAAAAAACACCTGCCAGCCACCGCTGTGAAGAGGAGGAGACCCGCCCAGAGGCTGCTGTTGAATTAAGTTTTCAGGTAGAAAAATAGAGCGGGAGCAAACCTGAGTATGATTGTGCTTTATTAATGTATTTATTACAAAGTATTAATCAAACCCATCAAAGTCATCATCCTCTGTTTCTGAATTAAACAGCTGCGCTAAATCAGACATGCCAGTTTCCCCTTTTTCTGCGCTGTCAGAGTCACTTTCCGTGCAGCGCAGCTCCTCAGAAATAATGCCGGCTTTTGCGAAAGCTTGAACAACAGAGCCAGCAGACACAGTCCATCTACAATCCATCCGCAAACGGTGGCGTAACTTGCCCGGCGCTGCCTTCCATTTATCATGAAACTGTGGTCTCAGTCTGTCATCCATCGCTCCCACGCCGCTCGCAGCCTTACTGTGAACGGCCGCTCCACACCGATGTCAAGCGGTGGAAGTTCCTTTGTCAGACCCCCGAGATAACGGTGAGCACAGCGTTCATTTGATTCATCTTTTTTTCACATCGGCTGTGAGATGGGCACGCAGCGATGGTGATGCGTGGAAAAAAGCACCTGGTCTCCTCACATACACCTGCCTTTCATCATCTCCTCATCCATCCAGCCTTTTTCATTTGCGTTAATATCATGTCATCAGAGCGCTGTGTCTGTCTCCCAGCCAGCTCCCAGATCAGCTTCTCTGATTGGTTGATGCGGCGCGTCCAGCAGCAAAACTTAAATTTTTCTATCTGAGCAGCAGCAGCGCGTTGGCGGTGCGTCAGATGCTTAAACGCTCCCGACGTGCTGCACCAAAACGCGCTGCAGGACCTTTTGCTGCACCTATATGCGCGTCAACCATTGACTTTGCATGTAAACTCGCTGCTTCTGCTGCACCTGCTGCGTCCGGTTCACACCGATGTTGAGCGGTTGAACAGCGAGCACAGCGTTAATTTGTTTCCCCATGTTTTTCACATCAGCTGTGAGATGGGCACGCATGGAGTTACATATTAACAGCGATGGTGAGGGGTGGAAAAAAAACACCTGGTCTCCTTACATTCAGCCACTCTTTCATCATCTCCTCAATGAGGTGGTCTCAAAAGTCGCAGTTACAACACACATAGGGCGCACCGCACCATAGGGCGCACCGCACATTTTGAGGGAAAAAAAAGACGTTTAAGTGCGCCTTATAGTCGTGAAAATACGGTAGTTTATACTGTATACAGTTTAGCATGTAGGGGATCTTTAAAAATCAGCTATTCTACTTATACTTTCCTTTAATTACCAATTGATGAGTTAAAAGTAAAAAATAACAGTAAGTAAATTAACAATAACTCACCAGCTGCCTCCTCTTCCTCTTCAGTTCCCAGCTGTACATGATCTTTCATTTTGGTTGAAGGTAACCTCTGTCTTTTTGAGTTGGATCCAGATGTCATTCTGTAAATGGCAGTTTAAAAAGCATGATGTTAGCAATCTAATACTTTCATATATCACATACAAGATAAGAAATCCAAGACAAACCAAACCCTCTAGGCTTCATGGCCAAATGATCGCATCTGGATATTGAACCCAAATATCTCGATATCGATATGACTATGATTTCATGCAAAGTGCAGCAACAGTGAAAATTACACACACTCAAACACTACATATACATACATTTACGTATATATAGTCAGTCCATATTGGACTTATTAAACTAAACATGTCTTCTTCAGATCATGTTTCCTCAAATAACTAAACTGTCTTTACTCATCAATAAAAGACTCTACTTCTAGATGTCTTGTGCTGTTGAACGTAACCGCTGTGAACCAATCATAAACTGACGTCTTATTGATCTGATTCACCGGTGTTATGCCCAAAAGTGCATGCCTGCCGAAATATGCATCCCCAGTCGCGGGAGCGCGCCTCGCTCTGTTGAACTGCATATCGACGAGGAAAACGGATTTAAATATGTTCAATGGAGCTTAGGTTCTTATATTAATGATATAAAAACGTTTAAAAATACCTCTCGTGGGAAAAAAGTTGTGGTTATTTGGCAGATTAATTTACAAAAGTACAAATTTTTTGAACAACATTAAATCCAAAGATTTTGACCATGGTACGGCTGATTTATTTGTTGTGGTCTCTTGCTATTTACACACAACACTAAACCGTGATAGCCGAAGTGAGTTTTGAGTTTGCAAAGCTTTCTCTTAAGTGGAAAATCAAACGCGCACCTACAAAGCACAGCGTTCACAGACCAGTGTGATGCGTTCGCTGCGCGTCAGAAAGCTATGGTGCATTCAGGAGCATTGGAACATTTTAAACTTACAAGAATGAGGCATAAAACAGAACTGTATTTTTACTGAACTGTATTGCATTTTTTTTTTGTTTGTTTATGCACATCTGCTAGCTTATTCTAAAAAATCTATAATATTACAGCAGCAATTTATCAAAGTTTTTCAAAATCCTGTTTAAAAGCTCCAAATGGGGCTTCAGATCATATGAAGCAACAATTGCACTGTCATTGTTTTACAGGGCAGTATTTGCATTTGCTGATCCTTGTACTTAATTACTGATGAATATACAGGAATACAGATGTACAAGTGTCAACTCCTCTGAGATAGCAGGGGATGCAGTTTTTGGCAAGGACCTGCCAAAAAATGCATCCCCCTTGTTTTTAACTTAAAAATTGTCCCACACACATGAAA